>NW_022900951.1:45109870-45149542 GCF_012274545.1 Fukomys damarensis | reverse complement strand
TTTTTGCAGGGTTTTTATCATGAATGGGTGTTGAATTTTATCAAATGCTTTTTCTGCATCTATTGAGAGGATCATATGGTTTTTGTCCTTGACTTTGTTAATATAATGTATTACATTCACTGACTTTCGTATGTTGAACCACCCTTGCATCTCTGGAATAAATCCGACTTGGTCATGATGGATGATCTTCTTAATAATCCTCTGTATTCTGTTTGCCAGTATCTTATTAAGGATTTTTGCATCTATATTCATTAAGGAGATTGGTCTGTAGTTCTCCTTTTTGGTTGTATCTTTCTCTGGTTTGGGAATCAGAGTGAAAGCATGTATATTTTTTAAACCTTTGAAACACATGATCAGATTCAGGATCACAGTTTCTTCAGAAAATCCGTAGATGTCCTCTGTGGAAGACTGATGAGATTCCTAGTGCACCATGATGAAAAATCAGTAAAACATACTACATGACTATTCTTTTTTTTTTTTTTTTTTTCGGTACTGGGGTGAACTGCGTTGGAGATTGGTCTGTAGTTCTCCTTTTTGGTTGTATCTTTCTCTGGTTTGGGAATCAGAGTGAAAGCATGTATATTTTTTAAACCTTTGAACCACATGATCAGATTCAGGATGACAGTTTCTTCAGAAAATCCGTAGATGTCCTCTGTGGAAGACTGATGAGATTCCTAGTGCACCATGATGAAAAATCAGTAAAACATACTACATGACTATTCTTTTTTTTTTTTTTTCTTTCGGTACTGGGGATTGAACTCAGGTTCTTGCACTTGCGAGGCAGGTGGCGGAACCACTGAGCTAAATCCCTGGCCCCATGACTATTCTTTTAGTGGGGTTTCCTGCAGTCTTGGGGTCATAACCATATAAGAAAGCAGCTGTTTTTACAAGGATGGCTCCAAGGAAAAAAAAACACTGGTTGGCACAAAATCCTGTAGCCAAAAATAGGATATCAGTGTTGACGATATTATGGATAAAGACATTACAAATTCTTTTAAAATATTATCCACATACTTAATCACAGCAGGTATAACAAGGCCTCCAAGTGCCTGAAGAGCAACAACTATCCAATCAGTTGGTTATATCCCTGATAAAATCCATTCTTTGATACCAATTCTCCATCATAAACATATGCATCCATCAATTTAAATATACTCCCAAAGAAACCAAGCTGAAAGTTTCTTATCCATACTGATTGTTTTGTTTCTTTTAAGATTTTTCAAAATAAATTCCAGCAAAGCCACTAGAAAAACAGGCTGTGAGAATTGCCATGAGGCCCACAAACTGAGAGCCAGCTGAGAGTTCTTTAGAAACAAGCTCTTGGGAATCCGAGGGCCACTATACACAAGCAACTCCTGTCATCAAAATTACTAGGGAGAGGGATGGGGCTTTAGCTCTGTGGTCCCCCCACCTGCCTTGCAAGGTTCTGAGTTTGATCCCAGGTACCAAAAAAAAAAAAAATTACTAGGGGGAGCAACGGGTACATGTCTGTTTACTAAGCATAGACACAGAAAATAATGCTGTTGTTAGAATTTTTAACTGATAAGTGAACTGATAGGTAGCTGCATCTAGATCTGACAATGCCACATAGACTAAATTATTCTGAAGAGTATATATCCCTGATGGAACAACAAGCTTAAGTGTTCCCATAGGCTTATTAAGAATTTCGTCATGCAGTACTCAATTCGGTGCTTTTAGACTACATTTGCTGTCTTTGTAGACTAATAAAAGGCAAGCCATTCTCTTCAAAACTTCAACAACCACTGCTGTAGAAGATAGATAACGAGGTCCCTCCTCCTTTAAAGACCTTGAATAACTCATTGTTAGAACCAAACTGGGAGTCTGAAAGATCAAAATTCCCAAAGAAAGGTATTTTAGGTTGGCAGACATTGTTCTATCTTCATTTACCTCCTGCGCGACTTTGCTTGTTCCCTGCACCGGGGTCCATAGCTCAGCAAGGCCCTGTACCCCAAGCTGCAGTCACGATCACTGACCCAAAACACCGCCGGCTCTTGCCACTGTCTCTGGTGCCACCTCAATGCAGTCCAGGCATTTCGTTGTGAAGTTTTATGTATGCTGATGGAATTCAAGCTCCAAATACTTAAGTAGCTTATCTATGGTTACACAGCTATTAACTGATGGTGAAGGAATCTGACTGCCACCACTCTGAGATTAACAGAGATCACATTAAATCCACCTTCTTCATGTGCTTGTGTACCAGCTAGAAATGTATAATCATGGGTTGATAAGGCCCAGTGACCATAGCTACTGGTCCATAACCATAATCTATAACCCCCATCATTACTCAGCCCTGCACTTGCAAGTAACTGCAACTCCCTGTGTGTTCTCAAGCCTTGTCCTTAACAGAAAACCACAGCTCCTCTTTACTGAAATCGCCCCCCGCCTTATGACCATGACCATATTAAAAAAAAAATCCTATAGCTCACATAGGAGTAGCTCCTCTGGTCTCTATTTCCAGAGCAGCTCCTCTCAGGTTTGTTCTGAAATTAACCTGTCCTGTGAGCTCTGTTTCTTTTGTTTTCTTCTAACGTATGGTGGCCCTTAAGGAGAGGAGTTGAGGGAACTATTCTAATATCCCCTACCTCTTCTTTTTGTGACTTACTTGCCCCCCTCTCTGCCTCTCTGTTTTCATTATTCTTAGGAGCTCTAGGAAGTCATTTGCTGTTTCCTACTGACCCCCGCTCCACTCAACACTGGACACTTCATTATCCAGCCCAGGACAGGTAAGATTGGTCCCTATCTTCCCCTAGGTGTGTTCAGGAAATGTAGGTCCATCCCAGACCTCTGGGGGGGTGGGATCCCACAAGGCCAGGCTGTGCTGTGGACTTCCACAGATATTGGAGCAGGGATTCCTGTCAAAACCTTTGGATAAACCTTCTCTGATGTGGCTTGGCAATGTCTACAAGAAACCCTCCAGGTCCCTAATCCTATTTGGGGGATACCCTACAACAAGGTTATTGTTTCAGTTACTATGGGGTCCAAATTTTCTAAAATTCCAACACACACCCCTTTGGGTTGTCTTTTACCTCAGTTTAAAAGAGATATTCAGCCTAAAAATTTTATTTGTACCTAGCCTTGGCCCAGGTACAAGCTAGACAATGACAGCCAATGACCTGAATTTGGTGCATTTAATTTTCAAATTCGTCATGACCTTGATAACTACCTGCAGAGAAATGGCAAGTAGCAGTGGGTCCCTTATGCCCAAGCCTTCCTTGCTTTCTGCTCTTGTCCCTTTCTCTGCCAAACTTGCTCTGCCTACCAGATACTCTTGCAGGAGAAAAAAATCTGCTCTTAACTCCTTAGATTCTGTCCCTGACCCAGCAGATGAGCCTCCACTGTACATGCTTTCTACTCCTGCTCCTTTTGATCCATCACCATCTCTGGCTGCAGATGCAGCACAGGAATTAATTCAGCCTTCTGCCCTTTCTCCCTTGCCCTTCCCTCTGGTTAGCAGCTTCTAGGTGGATCCTGCCCCTCCTGGAATCCTTCCACTCCGATAGGTGCAGGGGTTGAGGGAATGGTCCGTGTTCCTTTTTCTATGAATGACTTGGCACATATTGAACAGCAGCTGAGATCCTTCTCTGAAAACCCTGGTAAGTATAGGATGGAGTTCCTCCATGTAACTCAGGCTTTCAGCCTCACTTGGCAAGACATATCTAATTGTTTCCTCAACTCTCGCACCAGATGAGAAAAAATGCATTTGGCAGGCAGCTGAAACTTAGGCGGATGAACTCCAGCAAAATCTAAACAACCCAATAAATACAGTGGCTGCTCAGGCAGTTCCAAAAGCAGCCTCTCACCAATCCTTCCTGGACATACTAGAAGGAGAATCAGGGTCTAGAGTGGCATGATCACATGATTGGATGCTTCCTAGTATGGAAAAGAACACACATAAGGCAGTAAACCATGATAAATTGAGAAAGATCACTCAGGGAACTGATGAAAATCTAGCCCTCTTTACGTTCCACGTAACAGAGGCCATGGCAAAATATACTAATATGGATCCTGAGTTCAGGGAAGGCCAGGTCTCCTTCCATCTCCAGTTCATTTCCAAGTCCACTCCTGATATTAGAAAGAAGCTTCAAAAGTTACAAGAGGGACCCTAGACCTCCAGAAATCAGCTCTTAAATGCCACCTTCCACATTTTTAACAGTGGAGAGGATAAGCAACAGGCTTCAAGGGAAAGACACAATAAATTAAATTACCAAATGCTTTGCCTCTGCTATTCACCCACTACCTATTATAGATATGGCAATAATGGGCACTGGGCAAACACATGCCCTCATCCTTGTCCCCTAAGTAAGCCATACCCCACCTGCAGCGATGGAGACAATGGAATGTGGATTGACCCCAGCAGGAATGCCCTTCTAGCTCTGGTACTACCTCACACAGAAAGCCTGGGCCAACTTCTGGTGACCTGTCTCATCTGCTGTTTTTTGTTTTTTGCTTTCTGTTTTGGTACCAGAGATTGAACTCGGGTCCGTGCACTTGCGAGGCAGGCGGTGGAACCACTGAGCCAAATCCCCAGCCCATTCATCTGCTGGTTTTAAGGAAGGAGAATTGATGATGCCCAGGATCCACTGACCCCACACAAAATGAGCCTTTGGAACCCAGGGTTCTTGAGATGGTATCTGAGAAGGTCATTCCTTTTCTGGTGCATACTGGGGTAAGCTTTTCTGTTCTTGAATTCCAAGGGCCACTTGCTTGCTCTCCTATTCCTCTGGTTGGCATGAAGGGGGTCCAAGAGCACCCCTTACAGATATCCACTGTATATTGAACAGTACGGGGAATAACATTCCTATATTCATTCTTAGCTATTCCCCACTGCCCTACCCCATTACTGGGCAGGGATCTTATGCATAAATTGGGAGCTATCCTATATATGCCCATCCTTCCTGAAAAAAAGGTTCTTACTTTTCTGACAAGAGGAAAAATCTGAAATAGTCTGTTTGATGCCCACCACATCTCTGTAAAATGGCCTCTTTTAAACTCCCAGGTTTGGGATACTATTTTCCCTAAAAAAGCCTCTCACCACATCCCTATAAAAATCAAAGGATCCTACTCATTTTATTTCAGTTCCCCCATACTTCCTTACCTCAGAAGGACTGAGTGGAGTCAAATCCATTATTGATTGCCTTCTCAGGGCAAAAATATTGACCTTCACCAACTCTCCTTGTAACACCCCTATTCCTGTCAAAAAGACTGACGGTTCCTTCTGCTTAGTACAAGACTTCCAACAAATCAATTCTGCTGTAATTCCCATCCATCCTGTGGTCCCTAAGCCTTACACTTTCCTATCCCAAATACCCTGACACAACACACTTCTCAGTTCTTGACTTTAAAGATGCTTCACAATCCCCTTGGACCACGCTGCTCAAAATTTCTGTGCATTCACCTGGATAGATCCCAATTCTAACTTCACACAACAATTGACGTGGACGGTTCTGCCGCAGGAGTTCTGTGACAGCCCCCTTCTCTTTGGAAAGGAACTTCAAAAAGACTCTGAATTTGACCAAAGCCCTAGTGTCCTCCTGTAGTATGTTAATGGCCTTCTCCTCTGTAGCCTTGTAATGGACGTATGCAACACTCAAGACTGTACTTCTTTTTCTGGCAGACAAGGGCTATACAGTCACTAAACATAAGGCCCAACTGTGTCCCCAGTGGTAACTTACTTAGCACTTTATATCTTTCCCACCACCCAAGAAATCCTAAAGACAGAAGAAACACAATTTCCTCTCTACCCTTCCAAGGATAAATGTGAACTTCTATCTTTCTTGGATTAGTAGGCTACTTTAGGCTCTGGATCCACAACTTTGCTGTCACAGCCAAGTCACTCTCTGATGCCTCTGAACTCATTGAGTTCACCTCCTGATTCTTCATTAACTCATGCATTCTAGGAACTAATAAAGATCCTAACAAAGTTCCCCAATTTACACCTTATCAACCCTTCCATCTTCATATTCATGCTACAAGGTCTCAGGCATTGGGATTCTTAGCACAACCTGCAGGAAGCTCCCTGCTTTCTGTAGCCTGCTTCATCGAACAACGTGACCTCATCTATCAGAGATGGCCACTTTGCCTCAATATACTGGCTACTGTTTCTATCCTTATTCCTAAAGCTCAAAAAATAAATTTCTATCACCCCCTCCAGGTCTGGTCCTCCCATGGGTTACAGGATCTGCTGAGCCACAGGGCTTGTCATTCCATTTCTCCCTCTAGGACTCAGATCCAACCCTCTACTTTAATACAACCTCTAGTATCCTTTCACTGAAACTCCCCTCAAAACCCTACCTCACTCTTACCTGAGCCTGAGCCTGCAGGGACTTCAGAGGACTACTCCTGTCCTGATTCAGTAAATTTCTTAACAAATTTTCACCACCTAACCTCTATTCACATCTCTAGCATCCCTGACTGGCTTTTTTATGGCAGTGTCTCTAAAACACCCCCTTATCAGGCCACATAAGCTATAGTAGAAAGTAATTCAGGCTTCACCATTTCCAAACAGCACCACTTCACAGCAGGCCAAACTCAGTGCACTAACCAGGGCACTACCCTTAGCAGCCCTTCTCCCAGCTAAAGTAGCAGTTATACATTGCAGAGGCCATCATAGGAATAAAAAATATGCCACTGCAGGAAACAACAAAGCAGATCAATTGGCTTGAGAAGGTGCTTTAGGCTTCCCCCCACCTATCTCTTCCCTTTATTAGTTTCCCCAGGTTATATGGAGGGGAAAGAACAGAGGCTGTAGGAATAAGGAGCCACTTTCCATAAACCATGTGGTTTTTGCATGGAAAAATAGTCTGCCCTGAAACCTCTCATATTCTTTTCCTTAATGAATTACTTCCCCTTACTAGTTTTCTACAGATACATATACATTTAACAGCACAAATGACAAAAACACTACACCAACTTTCAAAAAATTGATCCATCTGTCAGTGGACTTCTCCCCAGACTAACATCTGAACTCTTCCTTTTCCTACATGCCAGGCTAGAGGCCACCTATCAGCTAAAGATTGGCAAAAAGGGGTTGGGGATTTAGCACAGTGATTCTGCTGCCTGCCTCGCAAGCACAAGGCCCAAGTTCAACACCCGGTACTAAAACACAAAACAAAACAAAGATTGGCAGAAAGATTTTACTCATTTGCCATCCATTAAAAGGACCCATTATTTATTGGTTCTAGAGGACTCATTTATGGGATGGCTAGAAGCCTTCCCCACCACCAATAAAAGGGCTTCCAGTGTGACTAACATTCTTTTAACTGAGATCATTCCAAGGTTTAGACTCCCAGTCTCCCTGTAGTTAGATAACGGACTGGAATTTACCTCTCAGATTTCTTAATACCCCGCAAAATCACTCAGCATAAACTGACATTTTCATACTTCTTATTACCACTTCTCATCAGCAAAAGTAGAAAGGGCAATTGGGATCTTAAGAAACACATTAAACTCCTAGTCCAAACATAAAAACTTTGGATCCACCTCCAACCCCTGGCCCTCCTCAAACTGAAAGCTCTACACCATAAACCCACCATGCTAAGCCCCTTTGAATTAATGTATGGAAGGCCTCTCACTGTTATTTAGATTCCAACTTCCCAGTAGACCAGACTCCCTCACCTCTAAATCCTCTACTTTCATCCCCATTAAATGCAACCTGTACCTTCTTGTGGTCATATGTTGAGTCTCACCTTCCCCAACCAGTCCCACTGCCTGATGGGTTCAAGATCTCCTTTATGCCACGTGACTGGGTCTTCATGAGGGTGTCACTGTATCCTTTGCGCCCTAACCAAATAATTCTCGCAACTCCAGTAGCAGTTACACTCAAAGGCTTCTCTCCTTGGGTTCACTTCTCTGTTCTAAAATTGGCTTAACCTCCCCTCATCTGCATCCCAACAGGACCCAATTCAATCAAGATCTCATTCTTATCACCAATAACAGAAATAGGTGACTGAGTGATGCCTTTCTAACTTCTTTTAAAGAGTTTCATTTCTTGATATTCTGGCACAAGAACCAACCCCTTTACTCTTCCCAGTGTGATCTTCTAGAGATGCTTTGTGATCTCCGGCTTCAGGGATCCTTTTGTGATTTTACTCTTACGCAAATATATTTTTCCTTTTGTACCCTCATTCTGTTTTCTTCCACTCAGTAACTCAAATTTCTTTCTGATTTAACGGCCGCTGCAGCTGAACTAACAATGGGAATGAATGGGAATGACCAACATGTGACCAAGATCTGGTTAATTTTTGGGAGTTGTCTGATTGGGGTAACTATGGCAAATGATATGATTTCATGGGCCCACACTTAGTCTCCTACTGCTAGTGTGCATAGAAATTCCCACAGATGCAGAGGAAAGTCTTCCCTTGCTCCAGCAATAGGTGAATATTGAACAGCCTTTTCTTGCCACATCATGCAAGGTCATGAATGGGATGAACATTGCCAGGCCATAGAAAGTTTGCTCTGATGAGGTAGAACAGGGCAACCACTCATAGGATACACTGTCCTCAATGGTTTGGGATGGGTAGTATCTGAACATGTTAACATCAAGGACCCTATTATATGGTGTGTTGAACAACATTCGGATCTCAAATGCATGGTAGGATGGATACCTGAACATCTTATATTAGAGGCATGGAGCACAGAGAGACCACTCAGGCAGGGTCTGTGTGAGCAATAAGGCTGTTTAATCACTTGGGTACGAGCAGGCTGAGTCTGAAAAGAGAGACAGAAGCCAGGGAGGAGAGAACAAAGGCTTTAAAGGAGAGGTGGT
Organism: Fukomys damarensis; assembly: GCF_012274545.1. Classification (NCBI taxonomy): domain Eukaryota; kingdom Metazoa; phylum Chordata; class Mammalia; order Rodentia; family Bathyergidae; genus Fukomys; species Fukomys damarensis. The sequence goes on along the minus strand of NW_022900951.1, from coordinate 45,140,757 downwards.
CTTGGGGAGGATTTTCTGCCTTGAGGAATTTGGGGGTGGAAAGAGTGAGGTCATGCTTTTGGAGCAGGTGGTGTGGATGTGAGTGTTGTCACGTTTCTCAGGATGGGCAGTGCAGATGTAATTGAACTTCCTGGAACTGAGGAGCAGAGACATAGCATCTTATCTTTATTCTTCTTTGAGGTTTCCTGTTGTGTTTGCCAGGAACATTCTTACCCATCATGTGTGACACATCTATATTTTAATATCACATATTCTACTATTCCCCATGTATGATAGAATGGGGAAATGTGTCAGGGAACAGTTACCACAGGTATGATTTCATCTGGACATGTATGGGTTTGTGGCCAGTATGGCTGGCCATATATACCTGCTAATTGGACAGGATGGTGCACATGGTGATGTCTTTATACTCCTGGCTATATTCTCCCCTCTGTTCTAGGACAACCCCAAAACTGAGATGCAGTCTACCACCAGTGGTTCCATGTAAAATGTACTTTCTGGTGGTTTTACCCCCTAGCTGGGGCCCTTCTGAGAGTAGCTGTAATTAAGTTAAACTTGGATGTAGAGGCTTTTGCCCAAAATATAGTCCATGCATTAAATGCCACTTGTAAGGCTCTGACTTTATTAGTGGATGAAACATATCAAATGAAAAATGTAGTTTTACAAAATTGTATGGTTTTAGATCTCCTTACAGCTGCACAAGGGTGCACTTGCACTATGCTACATACAACATGTTGTACTTTTATCCCAGGTACTCATGATAATGTATCTGTAGCTCTGTGGGAAATCAATTCCAAGGAGTATAACACAGGTATCACAACCCCTGCAGAGTTCATGGAATTCATAAAAGTCCACTATCTTATCTTGGGTTCTTCCCTTTATAATTTCTGTTCTTCTCCTTTCACTCACTTGTTTATTATTGCCATACCTAAGCAATCTGTTTCAAAGATTTCTTACCAACAGGATTGAGGCCATTTTACAGGCAGTAGCCAAAGACCTCATCAATATGGCTCTTCTTCAGTTCAGATGAAACTCTAACCATCATTGCCCCCAATGAGCAGGAAGTAGTTAAGGAAGAGATACATTGCCTATTTTCCTTATCCAACCATAGAGTCTGGAATGAAGTAATCTGACCACTACCATTCTGAGATGAACAGTGATCCCATTAACCCCTGCCCTTTGCTGTGCTTGTTTACCTACAAGAAATGTATAATCATGGGTTGATAGGCCCACTAATTATAGCTGCAATCCATAACTCCCATCATTATTCAGCCCTGTGCTTGACAACTAACTGAGGGCAGTGACCATAGCTACAATCCATAACTCCTATCTATAGTCAGCCCTGCACTTGACAAGTAACCACAACTCCCTGAGCATCCCCCAGCCCTGTCCCTAATTGATAACCACAACTCCTTTTCACTGAAATCCCTCCTTATGCCTGTGACCTTATAAAAAAATCCTATACCCTATACGAGATTAGTTTGTTGGCTCTCTAGTTCCAGAGTGGTCCCTCTCAGGTTTGTTCTGGAATAAACCTGTGAGCTCATTCCTTTTTCCTAACAGATGGGATTGTGATTAGAATGCAGATACTCATTGGAATAAACGCAAGTGTCTTAGTTACTTTTTCTCATGTCTGAGACAAAACATGTGGCATTCAAAGTTAAAGGAAGAAAATTTTATTTCAGATCATAGTTTGTAGAGGTTTCAGTCAATAGTTGGCTGCCTCCAAGGCAGGGTGGCATGGCAGAGAGAAATCTCAGGGGAGAAATAGCCCATGACAAAGCAGGCAGGAGACAATGAAGCAGCAAGCAGCAGCAGTACTCCTCTCTCCCCACATACAGAGTGGGGTTTCCATTATCCACTCCCAGAACTATGCTAATTTAAATCAGTCCAGTAATTTAACAACACACACCCTTAATCTAAGTATCACATATCCTAGATCAAGTTAGCTCCAAAAAGCCCCATTTGTGAGTGCATGAGTCTTAGGATGATCTCTAGGTACAAGCTATAACATCAAGATTGCTCATTGTATCATGTAGAAGAAGAATAAAATAATACAGAAAAATACTTTCCAAGGAATGCAGTGTTTTCAAGCAAGTAAGGATCTTATCAAAATTATAATTCTACAACACTGTGCCATGTAAAGGTACATGATCCCAACAATGAATGTAACTGTACTGTATCCCTAAATGTACCAATAAACTCAATAAAAAAAAAATAATTCTACAACACTGTGCCATGTAAAGGTACATGATCCCAACAATGAATGTAACTGTACTGTATCCCTAAATGTACCAATAAACTCAATAAAAAAAAAATAATTCTACAACACTGAAAATGTCACAACAAACAACAACACTCAATGAAATGATTCTTTGGACAAAACATGGTAGTAGTGTGAATCCAAATCACCATTTCGTTCTAATCTTTGGTTTACTCTTATATAATTAGTATTAATTCCAAGATGCTGTAAGCATTAAAGGAAATGTAGTATTTAACATAAAGCTGCTCTCAAACAATACTGGATGAATGAAATTCTTCTCTTTTCTTCTAACTCTAGGTGTTATTAACAAGCAACTCCCTTAACCACAGATTAAATTTTTATTATAAAACCAAATCTTGTAGTGGTTTTTGTCTCTCTCATTTCTTGATGAAACTAAAATATAGGGGTTGAAATTCAAAGCATTTAGTGAATAATACTTATGCAACATTAGTGAAACATTTAATAATTATTGTAAATCCAGACACTGAAATGTCATGCCCTTAAAAATTATTTTACTCTCCTTTTTTTTATACAAATTATGCCTTTCTGAGTTGTTCTAATAGATGAATATCAACATGGTTATATCAAATTCTGCAAATAAAATTCCACATTTTGATTGGCGCTATATTAAAGCTATAAATTATGACCTTTGTGTTCTAGAAATAAAGGTTTCCTCCTGTTTTCCTTAGGGAGCCATCTCCCCAATAATTCCTCTTCCATATTAACATGCTTTATCTTTCCACTACTTTTGGTATTTGTTCTTGCAAAGACACTGAACTTGGGAGGACACAACTGATTGTGTATCTGTTGGAAGTATTCAGCAAAATGACACATAGGTGAGATATAGGGATTCTGCCTCATGTTTGTGAGGGATTCTTGTGGTATAACTAGAAGTCAGGGAATTTATAACCCAAGGCATTGTGGTGACTTTCTTATCACTCAAGCATTATCTCCATTATCTCTGACCACAAAATTGTCTTTCCATTTATTATTCAAATATTCTTTTAAAATCCTCAAGTTTTATCATTTTAAAAATAATTCCTATGATCTTCTGGGTTTTTGAGAAGCTCTAGTGAATTGGCCCTTTTTATTTATATTACATGGATTTGAGTCTTGGCTTTCCTTGCTTTGACAAGGTTGGCTAAAGGTTTGTATATTTTATTTAATCTTTCAGAGAACCATTATTGATTCACAGAATTACTGATTATTTGTATTGTTCTTTTAATATCCACTTCATTAATTTCTGATTTTATCATTTCCTCTCTGATACTAAGTTTGGGTTTGAATTGTTTTTGTTTTTGTAGAAACTTGAGGTTCATCATGAGGTTATTTATTTGAATTTGCTCTGTTTTTCTGATGTGGGAATTCACTGCTATAAACTTCCCTCTTAGGACTGCTTTCATTGCATCCTATAAGTTCTGGTATGCCATACTGGTACTATCATTTGATTGTAGGAATATTTAATTTCTTCTAATTTCATATGTGACACCTTGATTATTCAATATTGATTATTAATTGATTATTCTATGTCTTGTCCTACTTTCTGTGGTTTCTTTCACCATTGGTTTCTAGTTTGATTGTACTACGATCTGATAATACACATGAGATAATTTTGATTCATTTGCATTTGCTTAAACATGGTCCATGGGCTAGTATGTAGTCTATTTTGGAGAAAGTCTCATGTGCTGCTGAGAATGTATATTTGTTTGTTGTTGGGTGGAACACTCTGTAGATATCTATTAAGTCCATTTGTTCAACACTCATATTTCTTTGTTGATGGTTTGTTTGGTCTATTTGTGACAGTAGGGTATTAAGGTTCCCCTTTACAAATGAATTGTTGCTTATGTGATTTTCATGTCCATTAGTGTTTGTTTTATGAAGTTGTGTGCACTGGTATTTAGTGCATATACATTTATGCACTAAATTTGTTGAATTGTTCCCTTAGCCAGGATGTAGTGACTTTCTTTGTCTCTTCTGATCAGTCTTGGCTTGAAATTCACTTTATCTGCAATTTCAATGGAGATTTATGCTTTTTTCCAGGTTCCTGCTGCATGGAGTAATGTTTTCTGTCCTTTGTCTTTCTATCTATAAATTTTGGGAGGGTTAAATATATTTTAAAAAATTAATTTTATTGGTACATTTTAGGTATAAAATATGACATTCATCATTGGAAACTTGTACCTTTACATAATCTATCTTGGTTCTTACTTTTCCCCATTCCGCTGCCTTCCCTTCAACCCTTCCACCCTGCCCTATTTACAAAGACTTTGTTTCCATTTTTTCATTTTCTCATATTAATTCCATTCCCTCCTTTCCTTTCCCCCAATCTCTCCCACTTTCCCTTCCCCTTTGGACTTTTTCTTCCCCTTTCACAATATCTATTATGCCTTTTCACCATTATTTACACATTCAGTTTCTCACACCAGAGAAACTTCAGTATTTACACATGTCTGTCCTATTTATTTCACTTAAGAGGGGGTGAAGGGAGGACAGGGACAAGAGGAAAAAATGAGAATCAAGACTTGTCATGTAGAGGTACAAGATCCCAAAAATGAATGTAACTGTACTGTATCCCTAAAATGTACCAATAAACTCAATTAAAGCTGAAAAAAAAAAGATTATCACCCAACAGACATTTATCAGAAAAGGAAGTAGAAATAGCAAATAAAGATATGAAAAAATGTTCAACATCACTGATCATTCAAGAGATGCAAATTAAAACAACACTAAGATTCCACCTCACCACAGAAAGAATGGCTGCTATCATCAAATCAACCAATAACAAATGCTGGCAGGGCTGTGGAGAAAAAGGAACCCTTCTCGACTGTTGGTGGGAGTGTAGACTGGTGCAACTACTGTGGAAATCAGTATGGAGATACCTCAGAGAACTAGGATTAGAGGTCCCACTTGACCCAACTATTTCCCTACTGGGTATCTTCCCAAAAGAATTACAAGAATCATACCACAGCGATATATATGCACCCATGTTTATAGTGACACAGTTTGTAATAGCTAAAACTTGGCAACAGCCCAATTATCCCCGAACTGAAGATGGGATAAATAAAATGTGTTTTAAAAAAATATAAAATAGAGTACTACTCAGCCACAAAAAATGAGAAATTATAGACATTTATAGCTAAATGTGTTTATTAATTTCAACATATTGTTGGATCTTGCTTCTGGACCCATTCTGCCAATCTGTTTCTTTTGATTGGTGGATTGAGGCTTCATATTGATTATTATAACACATAGGTAATGACTTATTGTTGTCGTTATATTATTTTCCCATTGTTGTTTCCCTTTCTTTCCATTCTATTTAGCTGCTTGTCTTCCCTGGTGGATTCATTTTATTAGGGGTTTTGGCATTGTTATTTTCATTGTCTCTTTGTAGAATATTCTTCAGAATTTTGGGGTTGCTGGTTTGGTGGTTATTAATTTATTTAGGTTTTCTTCATAATGAAACTATCTTATTTCTCCATCAATTTTGAAAGATACTTTGATGGGATATGTTAATCTGGGTTGGAAGTTGTTTCCTTTTAGCTATTATTTGTCTAGGTATTTTCTGACAAATACTTAGCTATGCCTTAGTGATATATGCATACTTATGTTTAAAACAGCATAATTTATGATAGATAAATCTTGGAAATAGCCCATATGCTCATCAATAGATGCATGGATAAAGAAAATGTGGTATTTATATATAATTGAGTACTTCTATGCCGTAAAGAGCATAAATGTGAGACATTTTTAGGTAAAGGGATGCACTTGAAACCACAATCTTAAGATAAATCCAACACACAAGGTTAAATATGACATTATTTATCTTATATGAAAAACCCAGGATACAAATAAGCAAAACAGAGGATAGCTATTGTGAAATGGGAAGCATGTTTTCAAATGAGAAGGTGCTGTGGTTTGTGTCTAGATGTCCTCCAAAAGCCTCATGCAATCATAGGTTGGGCTTTCAGAGGTGGCTGGATCTAGAGTGTGTGATGCTGGGATCAAGGGTGTGTGATTACTAAATTGGTCCACTGATTGGCTTGGCATAATTCTGGGTGTGGATAATGGGAAGGTCCACACTGAGTGTGAACGCTATCCCTTCTAAGTGCTACCCATTCTATCCTGTACAGAATATAAGGCATAGAGAGCTGTTGTCATTGCTTGCTGCTTCATTGAATAGCCTGGAAGATCCTCCCCATAATACAGGCTTGTTATGGTTCTGGTCTGGCCCTGGTTTGGGGCTTTTTTATGTTACAATTGCTATTTTGCTACTTTGCTGTTTATGCCTGCCACGAACTGTTTCTTCACTGTGATGCCCCTCTGTTATGCCACCCTGACTTGGAACCAGCCTACTATGAAATGAAACTTCTACAAACTGTGAGCTAAAATACACCTTTCTTCCTTTAACTTTGTATGTTGGGTATTTTGTCTCAGCAATGAGAAAAGTAACTAAGAAGGGGGAAAAGAGATGGGGAGTTGGGGGGCAGATTTAAAGAAAAAAAATTGAAAAAAAATGAAAGTACAGCTTTTGTGACTGAAGAGAGAAAGGATTTGAGTGGAGGGAGTGAAAGGAGACAAAAAAGAAGACATAAGATGTATTATGTATATATACGAATCCCCATGATGAATGCTATTATGTACTACAAACATGTACTAATAGAAATAAATTGAGTGAGAAACACTCAAAGTGTCAATGAGGAGCATAATGGATGATAGATATTGGGAAGTGGGAAGAAAATGTTCAAGTGGGAATGGCAACAAGGGAGGGTAGAGAGGAAGGGAAGGGAGGGAAAAAGAAAAAAGAACAGAAGGAAAAAATAGAAACAGTTTCTGTAAATAAGGTGGTAAAAAAGGTTGAAGGCAGGAGAGGGGAAATTTTTTTTTAAAGTCAACATTGCAGACTTTTCAAATTGGGATAAATATCAAATACTATATTGCTTGATTCTGTAAATATTATGAGTCTACACAACAATCTTAAGAAAACTTTATTATCCCCATTTTAGAAATAAGGACACTGAAGTTTCCATATTTTCTTTCTATAAATATTAGATTAATACATTTGCTTTTCTCATGATATAGGACTCAAGCAGTAAATTATAGATTTAGTATAAAAATGTACTAATAAAAAGAAACCATATAAAGGTACAAGATCCCAATAATAAATGTAACTGTTCTGTATACCTAAAATGTACCAATAAACTCAATAAAAAAGAAACCATATAAATAAAAATACACAAATAAAATAATCCCTATCAGGAATGTCATTATCTCTTCCATTATAGTTTATATGTAGGTTTTTCTAATGCATATAAAAGCTACTGCTGTGTAAAACAATTATTATGTATTTTATTCTTTTGTAAAATTACGTGTAGCACAAAATGTTGTATGTAATGTCTTTTAAGAATATACCACTGTCATGTAAGGGTACAAGATCCCATTGAAGAATGTAACTGTATTGTATACTTAAAAAAGTACCAAGAAACTCAATAAGAAAAAAAAGAATATACCATTGTCTTTTGATAACAATTAGTTTTGTTTTCCCATCCCAAAAGTTACAAACACACCTTATTTCTCTATTTTTTATAGTGGAGAGAATATTTACAGTGGAGAGAATATCTGAAACAATATTAAGTAATAGTAGAGATAATATTATATTGGTCTTGGTTATGATTTTAATTGAATTTCCTCTTGTATAAAATAGTTTTAAAGAACTAAAAAATTATAAACCCACAAATTTAGAGACCCAATTTAAACATAGACATCTGAAATGAATAGACACTTCTCAGATGAAGAAATACAAATGGCCAATAAATATACGAAAAAATATTCAACATTTCTGGCCATTTGAGAAATGCAAATTAAAACAACACCGAGATTCTGTTTCACTCCAGAAAGAATGACTACCACCAAGAAACAAACCAAGGACCAAAGATTTAGCTCAGTGGTTCTACCACCTGCCTCGCAAGCACAAGGTCCCAAGTTCATCCCCGGTACAAAAAAAAAAAAAAAAAAAAAAAAAAAAAAAAAAAAAAAAAAAAAAAAAAAAAAAAAAAGAAAAAGAAAAAGAAAGAAAGAAAGAAAGAAAGAAAGAAAGAAAGAAACCAATAGCAAATGATTGTGAAGCTATGGAGAGAAAGAAATCCTTCTCTATTGATCGTTGGACTGTAAACTGATACAACCACTATGGAAACCAATATGGAAATTCCTCAAAAAATTAAAAGTAGAAATTTCACTTGACCAAGCTATTCCCATTCTGGGTATCTTCCAAAAGAGTCAAAGACCACACACCACAGTGATGTATGCACATCCACCTCTATAGCAGTGCATTTCAGAATAGCCAGATATTGGAAACAGCCTATATGTCCATCAACAGACAAATGTATAAAAAGTGTGGTAATTACACACAATGGAGGAGTGCTCTACCATAAAAAGGATAAACTTGAGTCATTAGTAGGAAAATGGATGTACTTTAAGACCAATATTAAGTAACATAACTCAGACACAGAAGCTTAAATATCACATGGTTTCTCTCTTATAAAAATTTGTAATATATATGATAGATAATAGGAAAAAAGAGAAAGAAAAGTTATTGTAATCCAGTGTGGACAATGGATCTAAAAGTGTACCTTAACTTAGTAAAATTATTTATATATTCTATATGCTGCTTGGACTATTAATCTGGTTTTCAACTTGCATATATGATAATTAACTTTATAAGATCTTATAAGATAAATAAATCTGATACTGGAAAAATAAAAGGGGGATGGAGGTGAGTGGGGGAGAAGAAGGTAATGGAAGTTTGTTATGTACATGTACCAATCTGCTACGTGAATGTAATCATTATGTACTGTGAACATATACTAGCAAAAGTAAAAAAAGCTTAAAAATAAAATTTGGGGTCTTTTGTAGGGAAAAAAATCATCTTAATATATACAACTACAATCTATTATTTTAAAACATATTTTATTATTATTTTTTTTTCCTCATTGAGTTTATTGGTACATTTTAGGTATACAGTACAGTTACATTCATCATTGGGATCTTGTACCTTTACATGATATATCTTAGTTCTCATTTTTTCCCCATTCCCCTGCCCTCCCTTAGCCCCCCTCCCCTCCTCATTTACAAAAACTTTATTTCCATTTGTTCATTTTCTCCTATTTTTTTCTTTTCCCTTATTACTTTTCCCCTACCCTTCCTACTTTCCCTACAACTTTAGTTGATCTCCAGTTTAACTGCACTATGGTTTGAGTATATGCAGGGGATAATTTCAATTCCTTTGCATTTACTTAAGCATGTTCTGTGATCTAGCGTGTGGTCTGTTTTGGAGAATGACCCATGTACAGCTGAAAAGAAGGTATATTCTGATTCTGTGGGGTGGAACACTGTGTAGTTATCTACTAAGTCTGTTTGTACTAAGACTTGGTTCAGTTCTGTTATTTCATTGTCGATTTTTTTTGTCTAGATGATCTGTCTATCTGCTTCAGTGGAGTACTGAGGTCCCACAATACAATTGTATTAGTGCTTGTTTTATTTTTCATATCCATTAATATTAATATTCATATCCATTAATATACATATATATACACACACACACATATATTTATTTTTAAAGGGTAAGTGTAGGGAATTTTATTGAGAGAGCAACAGCTCCTGAGAGAGACAGGAGGGGACCCAGAAAGTGAGGTTGCCCTGCATTATATACTTATGATTGTCATTTCTTCCTCTTGTATTTTTTCTTTACAGGATATAGTGGCCTTCTTTGTCTCTCTTAATTAGTTTTGGTTTGAAATCTATTCTATCTACAAATAAGATAACTACCCCCACTTTTTTCTGGGCTCCTGTCACATAGAGAACTGTTTTCCATCCTTTTACTCTCAGGCTATGAATTTCTTTGTGGATTAAGTGTGTTTTGTGTATATAGCATATTTTTGGATTTTGCTTTTTTTTTGTACTGGGGATCAAACTCAGGACCTTGAGCTTGAGAGGCAGGGAGCAGAACCACTGAGGTAATCCCTGGCCCTGGATTTTGCTTCTTCATCCATTCTGCCAGCCTGTTTCATTTGATTGGTCAATTGAGGCCATTAACATTGATGGTCATGCTATTTTTTGTAGTTGGTCCTTTTATTTTTTATTTTTCCCTCTCTCCCTTTAATTTCTTGCCTTGCCTGGTATATTTGCTCTCTTGGCCCTTATGGAGGTGTTTTCTTCATTTTGTTTTTCCAGGATATTGTTTAGAAGTGTTTGGAGTGCTGGTTTGATGTTCATGAATTTTCTCAGGTGGTTTTGTCATCAAAGCATCTTACTTACCCATTAATTTTGAAAGATAATTTTGCAGAATGCATCAGATTAGGATGGAGGTTGTTTTCTTTTAGGACTTGAAATACCTCAGTCCAGACTCTCCTTGACTTGAAGATTTGTGTTGAAAAGTCTGCTGTGATTCTGATGGGCTTTCCTTTGTATGTGATTTGTTTCTTTCCTATAACTGCTTGTAGTATTTTTTTTCTTTTGTTGGGATTCCAGTATCTTGATTATTACATATCTAGTTGTAGATTTTTTTTTTTATCATGGCCAGTTGGAGTCCTATATGCCTCACTTATCTGTATGTCAAATTCTTCCCCTCTGTTTGTTTGGGAAGTTTCTGTCATTAATTCTGTGAACAGTTTTTTTTTAATGTCATTTGTACTTTCTCCTGCTACTTTATGGATTTCTATCAGTCTTTTATTATTCTTCTTTCATCATCTAAGGTTGTTAGATTGATTTCTCATGATCCCTTACTGATTTTAAGAGATGTTTCTTCTCATGGTCACTGACTGTCATCCTGTCTTCTACATCTGAAATTCTATCTTCACATTTGTTCATTCTGCTGCGAATGCTTTCTATAGAGTTTTTAATTTCCTGGATATCTGTTTGAATCTGTTTCATGGATTCCATTTCTTTCACATGTTGGGCATTCAAGGTTTTCATTTCTTTCCTATGCTGGGCATTCATGCTTTCTATCATGGTTCTGAGCTCATCTATTTTTTAAAAACTGTTTCTGTTCTAGAGTCTCTAATTATGTCATTCTTCTCACCACCTTTGTAGTTACCTGGGAAATTATTTCTGTTTTGAATTTTTTTAGAGCCTCATTTATCTGTTTTTTTAACTTCCTGTGCTATTGGTTCATCCTTTCCAAAATGGTTGACTGTCAGGATTTTCCTCCTCATTTCCCCCAGAGTTTACCTCTGGTGAGGTGGAAGTTAGTATTTGCATCTTGTTTAAATGTCTCCACATTTCTATTTTTGTTATTGTTACTGTCCTTGGTTTAATTCCTGGGTTAATACTTTGATCTTCCAGATATAGCTGGTCTTTAGGTTTTGAGTCTAATGACTCTGAGGCAATCTCATTTTAATTATACCAGGGAGGACAACTGATTAGATCAATCACAACACCTTAGCCCAAGTGATACAATCAGGAACACAATAGCATCAAACACAGCTTAGAAAATGACAATTTGTGGTAGCTATTAATCTATCACCTTTAACTGTGTGAATTAAATCAAAATTGAGGACCAGCCTAAAATATGTGTATAGTGAATAAAGACTTCAATATAGCAACTTTACCCTTTAGGATAGGGAATTAGAAGGAGTTAGCAAGGGAGGAATAGATAGATAGAATCAAGAAAGGTTAGAAGTGAGGTCAGTGGACACAGGAAGATCACACAAACTCTAGGGAGCTGTTGAATAAAAGATGAGAAGACAAAACAAAATATACCCAAGAACAGAACAAACTAACAGCAATATGGAGGCTAGAGACTGTAATCACTTTCTTTTAAAACTAATGGCAATTGAGAGAATAAAAAAGAAGAAAAGGAAAAGAAAGAAAGTAAATTTGAATTAGATTAGGAACAGGAACAAAAAGGGAGGGTGATGGAGATCAAGGTGGGAGAGAGTGCAAGCTAGAGAGAGAGAAAGAATAGAAGACAAGAAAAAGAAGATTAATACAAGGAAAAATTTGTGAAAAGAAAATGATAGATAAAAAATTTTAAATGATGAATGAAAAAAGAAAAATATTACTTTGAAAATAAAAAATACAAATAGAAATAGAGGGCCTCCTTCAGGGTATGCCTCCATTGACACAATTGACAGTGTGGGCAGGAGTGTGCAGATCTACATAAAGTAGTCTCAGGAAACCAGCAGCTGTCCCTTGAGGTTCAGGTTGATTTCTGTCTGCAAGGCCCAATTTGAGATCTCTGACCACCTGTTCGGTTGAACTCTGCAAGGTTCTATTGCAGGTTCCAGCTGTCTTTCCCCTGAAGTTAGACTAGTTTCTGATGAGGTTCTGGTCCCTCTAACTTACCAACTGCCGTGGTGTGGTGTGCCTTTATCACAGATTTTCTTCACTTTTCCAGTGGGCATCAATTTTTATCTAGGAGACTCAGAGAGGCCCTCTTTCTCTTGTTTGTAAGGGGAGGGGGCACAAACACTGATGTGTCTGCACCCATGTGGCTGGGCTGACGGAGCGGGCCTACCAGCGGGTCACAAGGTGCTGCTGGTCTCATTTGGCATGCTAGGTGGAAGCGGCAGACCTCTATGTAATTTTTCCTGATGTTATTATACCTGGTATTTTTTCCTAATTTTTTTCTCTGTGAGTTCACTACTGGTGTGCAAGAATGCCATTGATTTTTGTGTGTTGGTTTTGTATCAGTACATTGCTGAGTTTGGTTATTAATTCTAAGAGTCTTAGTGGAATTTCTTGTGTCTTGTAAATAGAGGATCCTGCCACCTGAAGAAAATTATAATTTGACTTCTTCCATATGTGATTCTTTTATTATTTTGAATACTGTGTTGAGCAAGAGAGGTGATAGTGGAATCCTTGTTTTGTTCCATATTTTAGAGAAAGAGCTTTTAGTTTTTCCCACTATAATATGATGTTAACAGTAGGTGTCTAATAAATAGTCTTACCAGTTAAAAGTCCTTGTATAACTGTTTTCTTCAGGGTTGTTTTGTTTTTAATATGAATCCATGTTGGGTTTTCTGAACAGCTTTTTCTGTAGCTAGTGAGATGATCTTGTGATTATTCTCCTTAATTTGGTTTATGTATTATATAACATTTATTGATTTGTGTATGTTGAACCATCCTTGCTTCCCTGGGTAGAAGCTACTTGGTCAAGGTGTATAACCTTTTGATGATCTGTAGCACTGCATTTTGCAGTGTCTTGTTGAGGATTTTTGCATTTATATTCATTAAATTGATTGGCCTGTAGCTCTCTTTTTTGGTTAATTCTTTGTCTGGTTTTGGAATCAGAGTGATGCTAGTGTTGAGGAGTGAGTTGGGAGAACTTCTTCCCTTTTGGTTTCAGTAAAGAGTTTGAGAAGGATTGGTGTTAGAACTTCCCAAAGTTCCTGTAAAATTTGGAAGTGAATCCATCAGGACATGAGTTTTATTTAACTGGTAGATTTTTCAGTACTTCTTCAATAGTATTGTTCTCTATTGGATTATTCAGGATTTTATCTTACTGGTTCCATTTTGGTAATTCATATTTATGAATGTATCCATTTTTTGGACTTTCCAATGTACTGGTATTCAAGTTTGTGAAGTAGTTGCTGATATCTTCTGGATTTCAGCAGTGTTCATTTTTGTTTCACCTCTTTCTAATTGCATTGAATTGGGTCTTCTCTTTCTTTTCCTTTTTTTGGGAAAGACTGTCTAAAAGTTTGTCTATTTCACTTATTCTTTTTAAGGGCCAATTATTTTGATTCTTTGGATATTTTTCATTTTATTTATCCAGTTTCATTAATTTCTGCTCTGATCTGTACAATTTCCTTCTTTATATGAGCTTTGGATTGGATTGTTCTTGTTTTCCTAGGACTTTAAAGAATATCATTAGATTATTTATATGGGCTTGCTCTGTTTTTCTGGATTGGGAGTGTGACACTCTAAACTTTCCTCTTAGGACTGTTTCCATTGTGTCCCAAAAGTTCTAGTATATAGTGCGGGCATTACAATTTATTTCTAGGAACTGTTTATTTTTTCCCTTGATTTCCTCTCTGACTCACTGATTATTCAAGAGTGTATTGACTAATTTCATGCATTTGAACAATTTTTAGACTTCATTTGGCATTTATTTCTAATTTGTTTCCTATGATCTGATAATATGCATGGTATAATTTTGATTCTTAAAAATTTACTTAAGCATCCTTTATTGTCTGGTATGTGGTCTATTTTGGAGAAGAATTAATTTGCTGCTGAGAATAACATTTATATTGCCATGTGGAACACTCTGTAGAGAGGTATTAAGTACATATGTTTCAAAGTTTGGTTCAATTATGATATTTCCTTGTTGATATTTTATCTACTTGATCTGTCTATTTGTGACACTGGGGTATTGAGTTCCTCCAATATATTTGTGTTGATGTTTACCTGATCCTTTATGAAGTTTAGTGCACTGGTGTTCTGTGAATATATGTTGATAATTGTTAACTTTTCCTGTTGTGTTGTTCGCTTAAGCAATGTGTGGTGATATTCTTTGCCTCTTCTAAAAAGTTTTGGCTTGAAGGGTACTTTATTTGAAAATAGGATAGTTCCTTCTGCATGTTTTTGGATTCCCATAGATACAAATATTATTTTCTGTCATTATTTTCTGCTCATTCCACGAGGTAGGTTCATTCTGTTTGAATTGTTGTCATTATCTCTTCTAGAATATCCTTGAGAATGCTTTGTAATGCTTGGATGGCCATAAATTTTTTGTGGTACTCCTTGTCATAGAAATAACTTATTTCTCCATCAATTTAAAGGAAAGTTTTTCTAGGTATACAAGTCACAGTTAAAAGTTGTTATCTTTTAGGGCTTGGGATATGTCACTCCAAGCCCTCCTGAGTTGTAAGATTTGTGCACAGAAGTCTGCTCTAATTCTAATGGATTTACATTTATATGTTATTAATTACTTTTGTCTAACAGTTTTTAAGATTTTGTCTCTGTTATGGACTTCTGGCACTTTGAGTATAATGTGGCATGAGAAAGTTCTCTTTTTGTCATGGCTGTTTAGTGTCTATGTGCTTCACTTATCTGTATGTTTATTTTTTTCCTATATTTGGGGAGTTTTCTGCCATTATTTTTGTGAACAGGTTTTTATGCCATTTGAATTGTCTTCTGATTTTTCACTTATTCCAAATATTCTTAGATTAGTCTTCTTTACTTATCTAGCAGTTGGTGGATATATTTTTCATGTTCTTTTGTTGGTTTTAAGGTATCTTTGAGTATTTGGTCTTTGAAGGCATCATTGTCTTCTAATTCTGAAATTCTATCCTCACATTGGTTGGTTCTGCTGCCCATACATTCAGTATAAATTTTAATCTCCTGAAATTCAAATTGAAATATTTTCATGGGCTGTAGTTCTTTGGTAAATTGTTCATTCATTTATATTTTGTGTCATTTTGTTTAGTTAAGGTAGCTTTTAATTTTTTAAAATTTTTTGTGGTACTGGGGATTGAACTTGGGACCTTGTGCTTGTGAGGCAGGCAGCAGCACCACTGTGCCTCAAAATCCCTGGTCCACTAGCTTTTAATTTTTAATTTAATTTTATTGATACATTTTAGATACACATAATAATCACATTCATGATGGGGAATTTGTACCTCTATATAATACAACTTAATCCCTTTCCCCCAATGTCCTTCCCTCCCTTCAACCCCTCTTCCCCTCCTTATTTACAAAAGCTTTATTTCCATTTTTTTCTTCTATTGTCTTTTTTCCCCTTTCTTTCTTTCCCCCTACCCACCTCCCTTGTTCTCCTTCTCATTTGAACATTTTCTTTGTACTTCCCCATATCTATTATAAATTTTGGTCCTTATTTACTCTTTCAGCTTCTCACACCAGAGAAACAATGCTGTATTTAAACATGTGTGTCCAATTTATTTCACTTAGAGTAGAGTCTCAACATTCCTAGGTAAATGGATAATCTAGGTTTTTATTAGTGATGTGAAAACTCCCACATCTTTCTGGTTATTCCATTATTTGTTTACTTATATGTATCTTCTCTAATACCACTGAGTAACTCTTTGAGCTGTTTTCTAACCTCTTCTGTTATCCTTTCTACTAATTTGGGTGCATAACTTATGATATTCAGCCCCTCAGTGCCTCCTGAATTGGCTTCAAGGGATTTGGTAGTTTGGGGAGGCATTTTGTTGCCTTTTCTACTCATGTTTCTGTTGTTTTTGCTGAGATTTGTGGATGCTTATAGCTAAAGACTTTGTTGATAGTATGTAGATCTGTTTATTTCATTTTCAATAGGCACTTTGGCCATGACTAACATAATCTTGCCACAATCCCAAGAGCCATCTACCTTAGCTAATTTTGGAGGGGAGGAGGCATTGTAGTTAGCCCAGCAACCAAGTTCTCTGGAAATGTATTCTAGTATATTTAATGTAACAAAGATAATCTGAGTGTTGGCTTACAGAAAAATAGCAATAATTATGCAGACCTGTTAGTATATACTAAACCAGCTGCAGTAATACCAGGGAAGACATATTACATATTAACATGCTATAAGAACCAATTATGTATGACCTTTAATCTTAGTGAAGAAATTCACAATTATCATGTAAACATTAGTCTTACCCAAGTATTGATTTACAACTGATATGTACTAAAAGTGACAGTTATATCTCTGCTAGTGGTAGAATAGCTTTCAATAGTAATTTTACAGTTAATTCACTACTAAAAGATTGACAAAGCTGTATGGTTATACTATTAATGATAAAGGGTTTGGGAATGGGGGAACACAAGAGGAGAGCTTTGAAACCTTAAACACTATGATATGAGAAAGAGGAGAAAGACATGATACAAAGGATCTCATTGGGGAGTAGAAGAATGTTTATAGAACTAAGTAAAGATAAGAGAAAAAACTGGCAAAAAAAGAAGATAAAAGGAAAAGAGGGAGAAAAATGTAAGAAATTATATAAAGAGTAGCAATAAGTGAGAAGTAACTTAATAGAAAAAAACAAAAAGTGAGAAGAGTTAAAAATAGAAGAAAAAAGAAATAAGAAAAAGAGGTAAGAGGCAATGCAGAAGGATAAAGGAAAATTTCCCAAGCCCTGGGAAATTGGTGATGAAGAAAGAAGGAATGCAAATTGAAAAAAGGCAATAAAACAAAACAAAAACAATTCACAAAGAAACAAAAATAGAAAACAATAAAACAAAATAAAGAAAAAAGATAAAAGAAAATTAAACGTGTAAATAAGGATCAAAATGTATAATTGATATTGGGCAATAGGAAGAAATGATCTAAAGAAGTAAGGGAAGTGGGAGGAATACGGGAAAGGCAAGAAGGCAAAAGAAAAAAAATATGAGAAAAGAAAAAAAATGGAAACCAAGTCTTTGTAAATAGGGAAGGGTGGAGGGGGCAAATGGAGGGCAGAGGAACGGGAAAAAAGAAGAACCAAGATAAGTTAAGTAAGGGTACACGTCCCAATGATTAATGTAACTGTATCGAATACCTAAACTGTACCAATAAACTTAATGGGGAAAAAAAAGAAAAATTTTCTATATTTTCAAACAGGTATTTTTCTTCTGGGATCTACAGTTTTGGGACAGTGTCCAATACAAGAGATGTCCTTGTTCAGACTGTTCGATAAAGAAGACAGTCAGATCCCAGATCCATCCTGTATGCATTCACTAGCAGTCCATAAGATTAGGGTGAGAATGCCGATTCAAATCCAGAGCACTTCAGGTTGAGACTGGCCCCTTGCTGTGGGGTAGGGGCTTAGTTCTTTACCTCAGAATCTTTTGGTGGTCTCTTGCCAGCCTGAGTAGCTCCCTGAAGTTGACTGTCTCCCATGGCTGTCCTTCGATCACTGTGGGCACATAGCACTGAGAGCCCTGAAATGAAGCCAACTGTGTTTGCTTTGAGGCCTGGGTTCACTGAATTCTTCCCTGGAATGGCATCAGATCACTCTCTCTAGGTGATATGGCAGACACTTGTACCAGAGACACTCACTGGCAGCTGAAGGGTACAGCATCTGCTGGTCCATTCTACTGCTTTGTTTCTCCCTGAAGGCCTCTGCTTTCACTTTGTTTCTGTAGATTTGGTCTTCCCTTCTTGAAAGTCATGAGCTAGGAACCAGAAAGAAAGTGCAGCTTATCCCTTCCCTTTTACCTATTTCTTTTGGCGTGTTCAATTTCTCTGTAGGCTCTGTCAGATCCTTCCTGATTCCTGAGGATGCATGTCCCTCTGTCTTTTCTTCACCAAGTTGTTATTTTCTAGTGTCTGGACTCTGAATCTTAGAGAGGATGGGTTGTACTTATTATTATGCCATTTTCCTAGAAGACTTAAGTCCAATTATTTGAAGATTTGATTCAACTTTAATATTTTTTGTTGATATTTTATCTAGTTTATCTATCTATTTGTGACACCGGGGAACTGAGTTCCCTCAATATAATTGTGTTGATGTTTATCTGATCCTTTATGTCCAGTACTATTTGATTTATGAGGTTTGGTGTGCCTGTGTCCTTTGCATATATGTTTATAATTGTTATCTTTTCCTGTTGAATTGTTCCCTTAACCAATGTATGGTGACCTTCTTTGCCTCTTCTGATAACTTTTGGCTTGACGTTCACTGTGTCTGAAAACAGGAAAGCTACTTCCACTTGTTTTGGTGTTCACAAAGCTACTGATATATTTTCTGTCCTTTAATTTTTCATCTATGAATATCTTTCTGGATTAAATATTTTATTTTAGGTTAATATTTTAATTTATATCATACTGTTGGATTTTGCTTTTTTTTTGAGACAGGGTCACACTATGTAGTTGAGACTGACCTGGAACTCACTATGTAGCCCAGGCTGGTCTCGAAGTCACAGCAATCCTCCTGCCTCAGCCTCCCAAGTGCTGGGATTACAGGCATGTGCCACCACACCCGTCTTGGAGTTTGCTTTTTGATCCATTCTGCCAAGCTGTATCTTTTGACTAGGGAATTAAATCCATTCACTTTGAGAGTTATTACTGAAAATTACTGATTAGTTCTGTGCTCACTTTGGTAGCACATATACAATAATTATTAATTCATGTCATTGCATTATTTTTCTGTTGCTGATTCATTTTTCCCCTTTCCTGTTTGTCTATTTATCCTGACTGATGTTTTCATACTGTTGAGTATTTTGACATTGTTGGATTTATTGTCTCTTACTGTATATTCTGGTGTTTTGTTTTGTTTTGTTTTGTTTTGTTTTGTTTGGTACCAGGGATTTAACTCAGGACGTTGCACTTGCAAGGCAGGGGCAGTGCAGTGCCACTGAGCTAAATCCCTGGCCCTCTTACTATATATTCTTGAGAATATTTTGTAATGCTGGCTTGGTGGTCATAATTTTCTAAAGTGTTTTTGTTATGCATAGACTATTTCTCCAAGAATTACAAAAGATACTTTTGTAGGATACATAAGTCTGGGTTGGAGTTGTTTTCTTTTAGGGCTTGGAACACTTCATTCCAAGCTGTGTTGTCCTTTCAGTTTTGTGTTTAGAAGTCTGATGTAATTCTAATGGGTTATCTTTGAAAGTGATTGGTTGTCCTTTAAGGTTTGTGTTTAGAAGTCTGATATAATTCTTTGGGTTTATCCCTGTAAGTGATTGGTTGTTTCTATTTTTATGATTTTTACCTTGTGTTGGACTTATGGGATTTAAACTATGATATCTTCTGGAGAGGTTTTTTTTTGTATGTTTGTGATCATAGCTATTTGGGGTTTTATATGCCTCTCTTACCTGTATGTTAAATTCTTTCACCATATCTGGAGTTTTTGCAATTATTTCTGTAAACAGGTTTTTATGATGTATATGCTTTCTTCTGAGTTTTCACTAATTTCAATTAGTCTTCTTTGTGTCATTTAGCAGCTGTTGGGTTTTTTCATGATGAACAAATGATATCTTTTGCAACCCAACAATCTGAGAGATTGAAAAGGAAAATAGCTAACATGTAATTTTTTGTACTACATATATCACTCATGCTATCAGACTTTATTTCTAGTGACCTTTGTCTGAACCAGAATTCAACCAACTAAGGTTCAGTCCAGACAGTTATAATGAACCTCCATCAAGTTCCATCAAATGAAATTACAAGCTTTCGTTTGTATTTTTCACCCAGATAAAGCTGTGCATGATGAGCAGCAAATAAAACTTGAATATCAGTGACAGTAATATGACAAAATTTTTGCCTCTATATGTGACCTCCAGCTCCCTAAATGGGCTTCAGCTGTGTTAGTTTTTCTTAGAACCTTGAAAGCATTAACTTGAAATGTGTGATGGAGAAAACAGAAGATCTGCAAAAACAAACACAGAGTCAGAATTGTGCTTATTCATTTCTTAACTTTGGAGCACTGCCTTGCTGAGCTATGTTGTCTCCATCTATAAAATGTGGATAAATAATTATTGTAGTAATAATGTAATCAGAACCTAATGTAAATCATGTTTATCAATATAATCCCTGATCATTCTTGAATAGAAGAAACAAAACAGGCCATATTTGGCAAGGAAATAATTTCCATTCTACAAATAAATAAAGAAGGACCTGAAAGTTCAAATTTAGAAGGGACAACCCATCTATTATGATAGTTTTTAATGACAATATCTATAAACAGAAGCAGCATCTTCTTTTTGCCTAATTGTTCCATTTCATGGTGGAAGTGGAAGTAATGATGATGAAGGATGATACTCTTTCTTCAGGAGAGTTAAAGGGTGAAAAAGTGGGCATACAAGACACAAGTGGAGGAATTTATCTTAGATTGAAGCAAGACAATTCTACTATACTAGAAAGGAGAAAGAATGGGTGCTGTGATATTTTTAAAAAATGGAATTATCCACATCTTCCTAAAGAGAGACTCAAGAGAACCCGAATAAAAGTGAAAATGAAGGTGGACTTGAGAACCCACACACAGATTAACTAAGGGTTGAAGGCTTAGGGACTCCAGGCATTGAACATGATCTCTATTTGATTCACTAAGCTTTGCAGACATGAGGGTAATCAACAGGATTCCAGAATAAAAAAATGAAAATAAAATTTAACAAATATATTAGTGGCTGCTTACAGTGACATGACAAATTACCCTACTAAAGCCAAGTAATTCTCAACACACACACACACACACATGCACAACAGAACATCAAAGATTCTGGAACACTACAATGTATCACTGAAATACAATTTAACCCCAAATTTGCAAGACAAGCAAAATAGAAAAACAAACAAATAAACAAATAAACAGGCAATAGAAATTGACTAGAGTAGGCTCAGATGTTATATTTAGCAGGCAAAGCATTTAAAGGAGCTACTATAACTATACTGGAAGAACTAAGACAGCTATATTGAAATAAGTAAGAGAATATATGGTGATCATAATCAGCTGCGTTTTACCACAAGAATTCAGGGCTATTGTCACTATAAAAAACCAATGTAATTCACCATATTAACAAATTAAAGAAAAAATTTTATTCATGTGCATAAGAACAGAAAAAGCATTTGAGAAACCCCCAAAACTATTCCTCATAAATAGTTCAGAAAACTAGAAATTGAAGAGGTATTCCTTAATCTGATGAAGGGCATGTATAGAAACATAGTAGCATATTTAATTTTGAAAAACCGAACAACTTCCCCTTACACACGTAAGATTAAAAAAAAAAAGACATGAATGTCTACTCTCACAACTTCTATTCCACAGTGTACTCATGGTTCTAGGAAGTTAAATCAGGCACAAAAAAGAAATAAAAGGCACAGAGATTGGAAAAGTAGAAGTAAAATTTTATTTATAGATGACATGATAAAAGCCTACTGGAGCTAATAAAGGCATTTAGCTAGGTAGGAAGCTTTTACAAAGTCAAGATACAAAAATCAGTTGTATTTATCTATATACTCAAAATAAAAATTAGACCTTGAAATTACAAATACCATTTGCAAGAGTATAAAAAATGAAGTGACTAGGGATAAATATAACAAAACACATGAAAGATCTCAGCACTGAAACTATCAAAATGTTGAGAAAAATTAATGAAGAGATATATCTGGTTCACCAGTTCAAAGATTTCATGTTATTCAAGCATAATTCATTACAAATGGATTGACAGATTTAAGGCTTATTTTGTAGACACTGAGAAGCCAACACTATAATTCCTATGAAAATGTAAAGTACCTGGAATTGTCAAAACAACTCTGAAATGGAAGAAAAAACTGGAAGATTATCATACTTGACTTTTATATAAGGTTTTTTTACAAAAACTGTTTTTACTATGCTAGATATAATTAATAACCAATATATAGATAATATTCATGTATAGATAGAAAAACAGATCAGTGGAACAGAATAGAAAGTTCAGAAATAACCCTATATTCAAATGGATAACTGATACTTTACAAAGATGAAAGAGGCAGTACAATTGAGAAAGGACAGACTTTCAACAAAACAACTGGATATCCGTCCTCAAAAATTCAGCATAGAGCCATATGAATCAACTCAATGTGGATTACAGATCTAATTATAAAGCTTAAAATTACAAAAGCTATAGAAGAACTAATGGGAGGAAAATCTCCATGACCTTAGGCTATGCTAAGATTTCTTACACACCATACCCAAAGCAAAATCCAAAATATAAAAAGTTGTTAGGTTCAATTTCATTTAAATAATAAACTACTTTTCAGAGGACGATGACAATGGAAGAAAAGAAAATCCATAGACTGGGAGGAAATCTTTGCAAAGCACATATCTGGTAAAATATTTGTGTCTAAAATATATAAAGGATTCTTGAAATTCAACAATGATAAACAACTTTAAAGTGGGCAAAGGATTTGAACAGATGTCAAATAAGCATATGGAACTATGTTCAACATTATTAGTAATTAGGAGAATGTCAATTAACAGCCTAATAAATGCTACTACAAAACTATTACAATGTCTACAATTAAAATAAGGCTGACCGTACCAAGTGTTGTGAGATGTAGAAGTACTGGAACACTTATATACTACCAGTTGAAATGCAAAATGGTACAATCGCTGTAGAAAATAGATTTTAGGAACTTTATAAAGTAAACATACACATGTAATGGTCAGGAGTCTTTTGAGGGGAGAGATGAATATATAGGGTTCATGGTTTTTTATTTTTAGGCCAGTGAAACTATTTGTATAATACTGGAATGATATTTTCGTCAAAGCCTACAGAAGTGTAGAGCACAAAGAGTAAACCTGAATATAATCTAAGGATTTTAGTTAACAATAACATTGATATTGGCAAATCAATTGTAACAAGTGTAACATACTAATGCAAGAACTTAATATAGGCGAGGGAATTTTCTGTACTCTCTGGTCATTTTTTTTTAAACATAAAAACTAAAATTCTGTTCTAAAACTCAATTAATTTAAAAGAAACTTTAAAATAATTGGCTTCAATATAACATGTCTCTGAAGTATTTGATATAGGTCAAGTCAATTTTCCCACATTCCACAAATTATGAGTGCCTAGTATATTCCTGGCATCACTTTGTCTGTTGCTAGATTTTCCTAACTGGAAAATGAAGGTAATAATAGCAACTATTTCATAAATGATGAGAAGCATTTTAGACAATTTCAGTTAGCA
This sequence comes from Fukomys damarensis, assembly GCF_012274545.1. Taxonomy (NCBI): domain Eukaryota; kingdom Metazoa; phylum Chordata; class Mammalia; order Rodentia; family Bathyergidae; genus Fukomys; species Fukomys damarensis. Next base: position 45,116,906 of record NW_022900951.1, on the reverse strand, counting down.
TCCTCTTCTCTGTTCTTAGTGTCCACTGTACTTTTGTCATGATTCCCCTGATAATAACGCAGTGAAATTTAATTACCCAGTAATTATCTATTCATTAATGTCTGTTCACTAATCTGAAAAGTCATTGGAAGGTATCACATAGCCTGTGTCATGTGTGTCCTCAGAATTTGTCACAGACCCTAGAACCTGGTGTCCAGCAGGTGTTTAATAAAAATTCATTGTATAAATGTGGCTGACACTTAATCTAAGAATCACTCCATAATATTCCATAATACTTAGATATTTACAAGCCATTTTTTCATGGGAAAAAATAAATGAAACTCAACGAATATAGTTGGTCATTGTATTCACATTATTTTCACTTAGTGACAGTTTTTGTCTTGATTATTCCTCTGCTTTTAGAAACTCCTAGGAGCAGTACATTCTGAACTTAACAGTTTCAATTTCATAATGTTCACAGGGCAATCTGTTACTTTTTGATCCTCTAATCAGACCTCATAGTTGAACTCCCTTTGGTAATTCTCTGAAAATTTGTCAGCTATGAAAAGACTGATTTTATTTTGCAGGGCTTGGAATGGAACCTGGGGCCTCTTGCATCCTAGGCAAGAAGTCTACCACAAACTGTACCCCGAACCCCGCTGAGAGGTGATTTTAATGTAGGTCCTCAAATGGTGTTTTCTTTTTGTTTTTTAATTTTTTTGGCTTGAGACATATCTGAACCCATGTGTCTGATAATTAAATTATTTTATTTTACACACTAAAGGTATTTAATTCAGGCTTTCACTGACAGAATCAGGGATATGAACTCAAAGACTAAAGTAATTATCACATAGAGGTGAACACTTTCATATTAACATAGTAGAGACAACTGTCTTGTTTTTATCTTATTTCTTGGGACTCTCCTCTGTATGTTGCACAGATTTATATTTTATTTTATTTAAATTTTTTTCTCTTATTGAGTTTATTGGTATATTTTAGGCATACAGTACTGGGATCTTGCACCTTTACATGACAGGTCTTGGTTCTCATTTTTTCCCATTGTCCCTGCGCTCCCTTCACCCCCTCCTCCCCTCCCCACTTACAAACATTTCATTTCCATTTTTTCATTTTCTCCTTTTTTTTTCTGTCCCTTATTACCTTTCCCCTACCCTTCCCACTTTCCCTACACCTTTAGCCCTTTTCTTCCCATTTCACAATGTCAGTTATCTCATTAGGACCTTATGTACTATTATAGTTTGTTCACACCAGAAACTATTCGGTATTTACATATGTGTATGTGTTTTAAAAACTTTAAATTGAAACCAGGAAAAAGAGAAAAGGACCAGTTTCATTTAGGGGAACATCAAGATTTGAATAAAAGCATCGATATGGCTACACAAAGAAGGAATTGAATTCTGCCAACAACCTAAATGGGCTTGGAAGCAGATTCTTTCACAGGGCCTCCAGAGAAGGTCCCAGCCGAGCTGACAAGTTGATGTCTGTGATTTCTTACGCAGCAGTAGAAAACTAAGACAGAGAAGAAGATGTCCTTACTCTGCTGTATGTGTTGTGGTTAATGGAATTATCTGTGTGGTCTAACTTACTGGGGAGGAGGAAGAACAATTTCTGACTCACTCATAACCACCTGCAGCTCTAAGGTATGAATTGGAATAAGCCAAAGGCACAGCGCAGAGAGTTTTAAATTACTGTGTAGAGAAGATTAATTGCGGGATAGAGGCCAGAGCAGACTGCTTGACAAGGGAGAGAAACAACAAAGGACACTGGCAGATAAGCTGGGGTTGCACTCCCAGAAAAGAGCTGGGATGCTAGAAGCGAGTACGTGCTGGAAGCTTAGGAGAGTGATGCCTTTGTGCATGTGCCTAGATACACTGTCCCTTCCCTTTGTCCTTTAAAGGACGGTGAGCTCTGAGTTCAGGGTCCTCCTGTGGGCACCAGCAAAGAGGCAAAGCCAGGGGATGGCAGGTGCTGGCTCTGAGTTAGATTGGAATAACTTGCTATGGAAAACGGTTTGGTGTGATAGACATTGAGGTTTTTGTGTCTGACACTTGGGCTCCTATAGCAGCCAGCTCTCTGCTACAGTCAGAGTCTTAGGATGATAATTCATAAAGTGTGTGCAGGTGTGCTTGTGTGCAAAACGCCACGTTAAAAACACCTTTAAGAAACCATTACAAAGCACTAGGGTGAAGATCTGCCCTCATGTTTTTCTGCAGTAAGAGAGCTGCTTAGTGCCTCAATGATCCCTCTAACCCCACTGCATTCTACAGTGCGTGGAACATGGGGAATTTCTGACTCTTACCCCAGTTCTCATTTTTAAACAACTTCTGCTACCCGTGCACAGCTGCCACCCACAGTCAATGTTTCCAATAATGGCTCTGTGTCTGAAATGTTCCAATGTGGATGTACATTTGAAATTTACCTAGGCTTGGCAAATGAAAAGTGGCTGATGCACAAAATGAATAGAATTATCTAGAGAAAGGAATGAATGACTATAAGGGTTTTAAGTTAACAAGGCATTTAGATGAGAAGCACAAATATTTGGGAATATGCAATGAATCGAGTCTGTGAATCAGAAAAAAAGGTATTTTCAGTTACAGGCATGCAACGTCATTCACAAGAACTCAATTTCCCTGATTCCACTCCGACTCCTGTTTTCGTCTTCTTTTTCTCAGCCTATTTATTTGTGTCCTCTTCCGTGTTCCTCTACTTTGAGCAAATGTATCTCATGCAGATCTATAACTCAGAATTAATGTTCATGTTGTGAATTTCATGTGAGATGTTTATGGAGAAGGACCATGTGCTTCATTTGGCCTTTGCATATTTTGCATCGAACACTTTATGTGAATCATGACAGGCATTGCATCAAGTTTGCCAAATTCATGAATTTCTTGCTGAAACAGAGTGAAAACACTCAATTCCAATTTGAAGACAGAGAGTATATGCTTTCTGTGCAGGTGGCTTCCCTAAGGCTTTTGGAAGGCAGATGTCACGGGAACTCTTCTAGAAGCTAGAACATGCTAGAGGATTAGAAGTCTGATGCATCTACCCACGTGCCCACATAGTGTGGACAGCATACTTCCAATACACAATATCATGTCAACCCAACATGTTCCATAACTGAGTCATAATATTTATAATGTCAAATCTGTCAGCCTCAAACAGAATGTTAAAAACTTAATATTTTCAAGGAAGGAAATATTATTTATTGGGAGTTAAGCACTAAGAATGAATAGCTTGATGTCATGCCAAGGATATGGAATTTTAAAATTTATATCACTGGCTTTCAAAGACACACAAGATGTTTGGCAACAGTTTTGGAAACTTGGGGTTATTCTGGCCAATGTAAGTCATGGGTGGTGAAAGCACATCTTCAGTTACAGGGCTGCCAGTTCTTGCCTGTGTGGTCAGGGGCAAGAGATCTATCTTCCTGGCCTTTCATTTCTTTAATTGGAAAAAAGGTATTTAAATAATAGGGATTTTAGGAAAATCGTGGATAAGTAAAGTACCTGACACATGGTTTGTCCACAAACAGCTATTATTGTGTCTTCTGATATTACAGTGAAGAGATCAAAAATGAAACAAGGAAAGAAAGCAAAACGTAGATGCATTTAGAAGAATTTTCAAACGGCACAGAACAGAAAGTCTGGCAAGGCAAAATTCATGACGTGCCCCCTATTGGGATGTAGGCTGTTAGTGAAAGCTATTTAATTCAAATACACAAAGATTGGACTCTAAGAAGGTGATTGCTGTTCAAGTCCTAACACAATGAGCAATTGTGAAACTGGTCTTGCAATAATAACCTAGAAGACAGAAGAAAGAGAAGAGGAAGAAGTGTTTTCTCATTACTCTTGAATTTCCAGGGAAGATACAGAGCCCACCGTCATGCTCATACTACCTGAGCCTCCCAAATAGCTGGCAGCACATCCACGTGCCACTGTGGCAGGTTCCCAATCACATGTTTTGTACCAAATACTGCTAGTAGGTGCCTTGTCCTCATCAAGTGAACTTGTGACATGTGAGAATACTTCGGTGACCCTGGTAAGTCCATTCTACATCTGAGGGAAATGGCCTTATGTACAGGAACTGCAGGGAGGTCATGGCATTGAAAAGTCTGCTGTCCTCCTTCTGGGGTTGGTCTGTTCTTTGTAGAAGGTAAGGCATCCTGCGAAGCATGGTATCACCACACCAGGGAGTCAGCTCTGCATCGAAGGACCCTCGTCAGCAGCCGCCATCATCAAAAGCACGAAGGAGTTATGAATAACCAGTATTCTGTCTCTTCACAAGGGCCCCAAACAGTCCCCTTCACCTACCACAGCAGCGGTCAGTGATGGATTTACCAGGATTTGACCAAACGTCCAGGAGAGAATCTTTGTGAGAGGCGTTGTCAAAACGTGAGGAAAGGAAAGTAAGCACTCAGAGCCCTGGTAGTGAGCACAAGGAAGAGCTCAGACAGCTGCTGGTGCCCCAAGGAGGGGGTCTTCTTGTGTTGCCGGATTCCTGGGGTGTGATCATCCATGAGCCCCATAACTCCAACCTCAGGTGGCTACATGCGTGCTCTTATCTGCTGGAAAGGTCGGTCACGGCTTTGGTGTCCACAGTCAATATAGAATAGGAATGGCACCATTTCCTGTAAAGAGTTTTTCTTAACACTAAGTAAAAGAAGGTGAATGTAGATGAAGGGTGTAGAAGAGCTAATCAAATGTGTAGTGTCACCAAACATTCTGCCCAAGTTTACCTTTACCTATCTCATGAAATTGTTTGGCTTTAAATGTGTTTACTTATACAATTGTATCTTTTTTTTTTTTGGTACTGGGGATCAAACCTGGGCCCTCGCGCTTGCAAGGCAGGCAGCAGAACCACTGAGGCAAACCCCAGGCCCATACAATTGTATCTTATTCTATAAGATACCCTCTTATTTCAAGAAAATATGTAAGTTACAGTAGTCCTACAAGGCTAAAGCAAAAACCAGTCAGGAGTCTAATGACCACGACTTGAATCATCACAAGCTGGGCCGTGTGGTAAAAAAAACCATGCGGCCCAAGAAGATGCCAGGAAACGAGGTGGACTTTTAATCAGGGCCCACTGACAGAAGAATGACCAAGAGAAACAGCCCAGCACCAAAAGCTAGTGCTCTAACAGGAGCCATGGGGGAGGACGGACCGAAGCAAAAGGTGTGATAAATAGGTAAATCTCCTAGTCTGTTCGGTATATGCTGTAATAAGGAAATTCAGGCCAAGGCAAAGGGATCAGGAGTATCATCCATCCACAGGATGAGCACATCAGAAATCAGTACCGTGGGGTGCTGGGTGGACCTCATTTAGTAGTTGAGAACTGATTGAGGAGGGCTGGAGAGTATTCCAGGCAGAGGGAATGACCAGAGCAGAAGCCCTCAGGAGGGAACCTCAGATCCAATCCATATCCTACAGAGTCCAGGGCAGCCAGAGATTAGTGTTCAGGACTGAGTTGGGGCAAAGTTTGAGAGAAAACTCACCACATCTTATAGGGCTTTGTAGGCTTCGGTATAAGGGTTGTGCATGTTCCCCAGCTGCATAACAGTCAGGAGAAATACAATGGGTTTAGGTGCTGAATTAGCATCCTCCACAAGGCAGAGGACCAGTGAGAGGAGGGAAATAGCCATGGGGGTGTGGGGGGAGCAAAGCTCATGATCAAAGAGGGAGAAATCAAGGCATGAGAGCGAAGCAGTGCATACGTGCCCTGAGAGCAGACTGGGCACTCCTACCCTAGGCATCAGCCCGATGCACAGTGCCTTTCGCTTTACTGAATTCATCCCTCAGAGCTCAAAGCAGAAATCTGATCGTTGTGTCCTAGCCATTTTATTGAGGATAATCTGTCATTCTGTTTGTTTTGTGTTTAATATTCTGTCCAATGTCATGATTTCCCCATTTTATTTTTATGTAATAATCAGTGGTGTACATGAAAGCTATGTGTGTGTGTACACAGATATACACACACGTATGTATATACATACATATGTATATGCACACATATGTATATACATACATGCATGTATATACATGTATGTATATACATACATGCATGTATATACATGTATGTATATACACACATATACGTATATACACATGCATATATGTATATACACATGCATATATATGCATGTATATGCATGTATATGTATACATATATACGCACATACATGCACATACATACATATATACATACACACATACATATATATACATATATACATACGTATATATATATGTATATGTACATACATACATATATATGATTTTTTTTTTGTACCGGGGAATCAAACTTGTGATCTTACACTCTTGAGGCAGGCAATGGAACCACTGAGCTAAATCCCATATTTTAAACATGACTATTTTATTTTCCCCCTTGCAGGAGGATATTTTTTATGAGGTGTTTCATAAGCTTGTGTCCATTTCTTCAGTCTTTCTACCGATAGACTATTTTTCCTCTTCATACTCTCATTGCACCAGAAACAAATCCTAAACCAATATTTCCTGATTCGGTAATGTTTGTCTCCTTGATAACATGGAATTTTTTTCAGTTGTCTAACATCATCTGTGTGTTTGTGAGTTTGAAAGCCCTGAGCTATATAGGCTGCCACTAGTATTTCCTCAATGTTTTCTTTTTCTTTTTAATTCCCGGGAGCTTAATTTCATGAATACCTCTTTGAGCATCTACACAGGGGTCTTTAACATATGGTCAGGAGCAGTAGTCTCCCTACTCGGTGTTGTCATTGCGTGTCTTACTTACTCTTCTCTCGCTGGTGAGACAAAAATACCTGACACGCAAAGTTAAAGGGGGGAAGCTTTACCGAGCTCAGAGTTTAGAGCGGTTTCAGCCAAGGCCGGGTGCCTTGGCAGAGAGGCGTCCTACAGGAGAAGTTCACGCCAAGCAGACGATAGCAAAAGCAACAAGGGGCCTTACCAGTGTGTTTCTGCACCTTTTATCTTACCCATGTTACTGGGGGATAGGACAGTGCCAAACCAATCAGTGGACTGATTTAGTCACCACACACCCATCACAC
>NW_022900951.1:45106572-45109370 GCF_012274545.1 Fukomys damarensis | reverse complement strand
GGCGGGGTGTGAGTGCGCGAGAGCCTCCTGGTGTTTTGGTTTGCTTGGCTCTTTGCTGTCCTCCTCTTCCCCCCTCTCTCCTCTCCTCTCCTCTCCTCTTTGGCCTCTTCTCTTCCTCTGCCCCTTCTCATTTCACGGATGTTTGTGCGTGCGTGTGCGTGCGCAGTTTGGGTCCTAGGCTTGTGGTTTGTTTCCCAGTGGAGGCCTGTAAAATCCGCCCTGCCTGGTTGTGCGGGGCATCTTCTTAGTTTATCCCCTTAAGTTGTCTTCTCATTCACAGCCTTGGTCCTCGTCAGGGAGCCCTTCTGTGGTCGAGTTGGTTGAAAGATCCGGTTTACATGGAGAGGGAAAAGAAACGTTGGAAATTTTACATCCTGGGTGCTCTTTCTGAAGTCGACAGAAACGTTCGCTTCAGAAACGGGATCCAGCATAACCCCTTTCCGAAATGTGTTTGGTCTGGTCAAATATAGATGGTTCGATTTTCAAAACATACCCCCCCCGCGCGTATAGCGGGTCCTTTTTCTCCATTTTCCTTATACTTTCAATGTATCGCCTGACAGAACAGGTATTTCTGCGGGATTGCTAGCCAGACACATCTTGACGCACATCTCTTTTGGAGGAAACCGCTCATAGAACATGGTTTTTTGCCTGCTCGACTTCCAACTCCCAGTCTCCCTTTCTGGACACCCTGAAGAACCGTGGTAGGCTGTATACATCGGCTTTTGAAAGAAAGCTGTTTGCTGCACTTGAATTTAGTGACAAACCAGTTACACTTTCAGGACTGGCTTACAGTAACCCTGGGATGGGATCTTTGATGGTGGCTGCATCCCTGTTGAGTGAGTTAGGTCTCTTAATGTTCACCTGTTACAGGTTTCTCAAATTGCTGGGATACCTGAGCAGTCTTTTCTACAGAATTAACGTAAATGTTTTGTTTCCACAGGAGAAACTTTTCAGAGTGCTGAATGCAAAGCTTTTACGTTGGTCCTGTTACTCGCTTGAAATCAGGAATCCCATAAGTCCCTCTTGTGAAACTTCATCTCTTACTGGCTGTCTGAAATCCTCAATTTTGAAGAAAGTTTTGGAGTGGAAATATTATTCCACATATAAGAAGCACTGAAAAACATTCTATGAGTGAATAATGAGTATAAATGGACAAATAAGGTCTAAGGATAAAGCTCAGAGGCAGATGTGTTGACTTGCAGAAGCAAGGCCCTGGGTTTGACTGCCAGTGCCACAAAGTGGGGGTGGCGGGAGGTGATAAATGATTTTTTAAAACCACGTTAACCCATTTAAACAGAATTAGTACTACAATTTTATGGAGACACCCTTTTCTAAAACATTGTTTTAATGTGCATAAAGAACAATGCATAAATCTTAACTGTATAGGTTAATGAATTACTTGGGGAATACAGGCATATAAGCAGCATCCAGATCAAGACATTAACAATGCCCATTACCTAAAAGCTACTGCATTTTTCCTCGTAACCATTACTCTGTTGTCCTGTCTTAATACCAGCAAACAGTTCTGGTTTTGAACTGTATACTCCTTTTTGCTGCCCCCTTGTGTACTTTCTGTATTTTAGCCTTCAAAGCATTCAAATACAGTATTTTCCTGTATTTGGTTTGCATTACAATTTCACCAATTAATATTTTTATATGTTGCCAAATGTGGGTGTCGTTGCACTTTTTTTTTTTGGATGTTTCTCTTTATTTTTTGGTACTGGGGATTGAACTCGGGTCCTTGTGCTTACTGGGCAGGCAGCAGAACCACTGAGCTAAATCCCTGGCCCTCATTGCACTTTTTAAAGAAATGTTTCCCTTAAAAATTTTTCACATTGAAGTAGACATAAAGTACAAGTCTTAGTTCAGAAATCATTTTTTGTATTAATTCAATCCCAAATAAAATAGTAAACTAAAAATGGGTGGGCTTTTAAAACTATTGACAGTTTTATTATCTGCGTTATACAGTATGATCAAATATTATTTTTTCTAACCACATGGTACATATTGATACATCTGAAACACATATATTTCAATTCCAGACAAATTGGCTTTTATAATTCAGACAATGTCACACAGACCCTTTGGTGTATTCCCTAATAACTTAGTTATTAAAAGAAAATTCTTACATTCTATATTGATATTGACACAACTGATGTACTAGATTTCACTATGGATATATTTGTACACAATACATTCTACCCGGATTGCTATCACAAATACAATGGAGGTGTAATTTCGTTCTTATGCTATGTATCTGACAAAGGCAAACTATACAGTATCATAACCTGTTTTTAAGAACTGTTAGCCCATAAAATGTTATTGAATACCCCCTTTTTACATTTAGAATAAGTTTCTTTAGCATTGACTGTCAGGATCATTTAAGCTCCTCAAAATATCCTGTGAAACAGACTTGTCAGAATAATTAAAAACTCCATAAAAATTCTTTTTTTCTCTTCAAGACTAAATCAGTAGTTTTCTGCTACAATATGTGGCCACATATATTATACATAGGTTGCATATCGAAATTTTTCCCACCTCAGTGCTCTAAAAATTGATGTTGGGTTTTTTTAAATACTTGTACTTTTTTATGATTGAACTAAAAATACACAGCTAAATTTTAAAGCTCTCAATTAAAAAAGGAAAAAGAATACCTACCACTAGTCTGCAGATATGAATCACAAATTTATTTTCTGTATGTTTTACCAGTAGCTTATATTTTTCCATTTTCATTTGGTCAAGATTGTTGTGGTGGTTTGGGATGTGTGTGTGTGTGTGTGTGTGTGTGTGTGTGTGTG
>NW_022900951.1:45086017-45106483 GCF_012274545.1 Fukomys damarensis | reverse complement strand
GTGTGTGTGTGTGTGTGTGTGTGTGTGTGTGTGTGTGTGTGTGGTGATGCTAGGGATTGAGCCCAAGGTCTCATGCATGCTCAGCCTTCCCTGTACAGCTGTGCTATATTCCTAGACTCTTAGTTGAGTGTTTTATTTTTGGAAAAGTATAAAGGTTAGTATACATATGTAGATATACTGAAAGCATAATCGCTACCCTATATATAATATTAAAAATTTCAACAAATTTTATGTGTGTAAATGCATATATATAGATATAAAATCTCCTTACCACACTTCAAATGGGCAAACTAAAGGGAGAAAATGTTATGCATCATTAATTCATTTGCTTTATTACTTTGCATAGATTCATTTGTTGTAAAGGTTTTTAATTGTTTTCCTTGCTTTTATTTCAAAAGGTTCAATAGAATGCCAGTTGGTTTATATTTATAAGATATAATAAATGTAATTGTATATAGAGAGTTATTTTTTTTTCTTGGGCAGAGCTTTCACCTCCAGACTTTCCTTGTTTGCAAGAGCCAGCAGGCACTACAAAAAATAATTTTGTCACTCTTTTCACAGTAGTTGTCTTCTGATAAATTACTAATCTGTATTTAGCAGATTTTAAACATTTTTGGGCAAAAAGCAATATGAGAAGCAGAAGTAACTATGGTGACTGTACTAAAACATTGCATTTAATGAAAGAGAGCTTATGTGATAGAAACTACATTGGAGTGTGGAAGCTAGATAGACCTAGTTTTTACTCTACAGCTTTAGCCAAGTTAAAATTGTTTTGTAATTCTGTCATAGGAGTTAGTGAGAAGCCTTTTCTGACCACCTGGGTTAAGAAGCCCCCTTCCATCTGATGCTTCTCACGATTTATTGTCCACTAGTCTATAAACCCTTTGGTTGTTGGGAAACAGCTTGAATTCTAGCCATTCCTCATTTAATGACCTACCTGTTCAATGAGTGTTCAGTTACAGCCAACGTGCTCTGTTGGATTTACAATCTGTCTTTTTAAAAAACAGTTATGTACATCTTGTTTATAGAGCCTCAGTGTCTCTTTTTGTACAATATACCTTGTCTATACAGTACTATAAGTTTGGCTGATTGTTACTGCATAGCACAGTACTGTAGTTTTATGTTGTTATATATTACTACATGTAAGAGCTGTTCAAAGAAAAACAAAGACATCAAGTTGGAGTTTCCTTTGGCCATTTCTTTGTTCTGAATATTGTACTGTACATACTATATACAATTCCTCATTTAGCGACAAATTCATTTAATGCCCTCACAGGAATTGAAACTTGGTCATTAAACAAGGAATATCTGTATTTCCATAAGCCTAGAGTCCAGTTTTATGTCTTCATATTCATTCTCCTTTAGCAAAATTTCTGGTATCACTGGGTTTCCTTACTTTTTGTGTCATGATATATATTGGCCTATAACTCCTTCAACTGCTGATCCAGACTCCTTGCATCTGCATTAGATAATTCTGTGAAGTCTTTCCAAATCAAGTGATTGATGTTTAAAATAAGCTCTCACTAAATTTGTCAGAATTTTTAATATAAGCCTACTAATTGTATGTTGGTTTCTTTTTTTTCAGATTAACAGTAAAGATGTTCAAGATTGCTCTGTATGAATCATTGATGTGAACCCAGTGTTCAACAGAATTGTCAAGAATAGGTGAGCACTGCTAATGTTCCTGAGGAGACAGCTCATCTGGTTTTCCTCCTACATCTTGGGACAGACACTGCTTTCCTGTCTTATTCCACTGATTCCTCTTGCTCCAGTTGTTACACAATTGTACATGATGAACAGCACCTATAGCCTTTTGTTGTGCTTTTTTGATGTGTCTGCCTTCTCCATTAGACTGTGTCTTTGAGAACAAAGACTATTTTTCCTTACTCTTTGCAGATCCTGCACCTGAGATACTACTTGAAATATGTAGTTGGCATCACTGAAGGTCTTTGATTCAATTAATATTTTGTAATGCCTATGTGGCAAAACATTCCCCTTCTGATCTGGTGCTAGTAGAGTACATCCTGTCTAAGCACCACTATGTGTGTGGCTTTTGTGTATCAGGTGTTTCACAAACATTTCAAGACAGTTGTAAGATGTTTGAAGACAAGAATTACTGCTTATATTTCTATGTCGTACCACACAGTGGCTGGCACACTTTCAAGATTATGCCATCAATTAGGGCAGTGTTTTGTAGAATCAGTCCTTCACGTAACAACTTTAGAGTTTTTGTACTGTTGTTAATTTGCTTAAAATTTTATTAAAAAATCCTTTGCTATAAAGGTAATTGTAAAAGTAAATACAGTGAACACAGATACTATTGTGAGTTTTTATAAAATAAATTTTAAAATGATAATACAAATAATACATTTAAATTTTTGCAATGGCCTAGCCACTTATTACATATCATCTTAACATTTCTTTGAAGAAAACATTGTTTTTCTTGTTTCATACATTAAACATACTGTATTATTTGATGTCAGAGCCAAGGGAGACTGCAGTGTAGATAGTTTCCAAAGTAAATTATGCCATTTAGCTTGCCTCTCTCACTATTTCAGTTGGCCATAGTTTTTAATTCCTTTCTTAGCATACTCAACTAGCTCCTCATCTCACATAGGTTCTGAATGTGAAAATGCAGAGGGTTTAGAGTGGTGAATTGTTGTCACTTGGGAGAAGCATTTGAGAAGGAGACTTCTGTAAGTGGGGAACAAAAAAATGAAAGATTTAAAAAGAGAGGGCTTGGATCAGCTGCTTCCAGGAGAAAAACATTAAGAAAAGGACAGTGATGTTTAGAATAAATTTCATGGGTTGCCACAGCACTCTTCCCCAGCTTCTTACAAAGGTTCCTGAAGTTGGCTTTAATGTGGTAATTTCTATTTCTTTTACTTTGTAAAACAGATACATTGAGAAAAGCTTAAAGTCCATTTTAGTGTCACACCCTTCCTGAAGGTACCAGTGAAATGTATTGATTATGTTCCCAAATCCTAGAGAATCTGAAATAAAAACACATCTTTCTGACTTCCTGTTTTTTAGGTGTGATAACATACTGTGGTTAACGTTTTTTGAAAAAAAATCCTGATCTTTTAGAGAAGTGTACTGAAAAATTTACGCATGATGTACTACTGATACTTGCTTCAATACTACCTGAGGGTAAGGGTAGATGAATCCACAGATGAAACAAGATTGGCTCTGAATTGATAAGTGTTGAAGCTGTGTGAGGGTTGTTTGAGAATTCATTGTACTATTCTCTATACTTTTGTATAGGTTTGAAATTTTCCATAATAAAATTTGAAGAAACTATTTTTCAGAATTTATTTCTAGGCCACCTATCTCCCTAGGATTTAAGTATGGAAGCCTGATCAAAAGCCAAATGCACAACCCAGAAATACTGGCTCAGTCCTCCTTTCTTAAAACACCTAACTTGTCTTGAGTGAAAACTATTGGAAGGCTGCTGTTCCCATAGTGTGAAATTTTCCCTAGCACCACCCTCCACACATACCAGTTTATATATACAAAGACTTAGTGTCAACAGTGCCATCCATAACCAGCAAACTTTAAAATTTAGTGGCGGACATAAGTTTAAGTTTCAAATTGGACAATAATCCTCCTCCTACAATTTTATCTTTTTAAAAAAGACACTAATTTTTTTTTCTGATTACAAAATTAATTCATCTTAGAAAATTTGGGAACTTAAATGAATAAAAAAATCATTCATGGGCCGGGGACTTAGCTTAGCGGTTCGGTGGCCTGCCTTGCAAGCGCAAGGACCCGAGTTCAATCCCCGGTACCAAAAAAAAAAACAAAAAAATCATTCATGATCCCTCTACCCAAACATAACCAAGATGATAATTTTTAGCCTTTTTTCTTTGAAATCTAAATATATGTAATTCAAAGGAGGATGACACAGGTGAGCTCTAACCACCAGAATATTTCCCCGAGACCCTTTTAACCACTAAGTGTACACAATATAGGTACCTTGATAGTTCTTAAAATTGTTTAGGCTAATGCTCAGGGATATGGAATTTGTACTGCTTCTGTCCTGCACAAACACAAGAAGCATAACAGAAAACTTGATCTGAGATTTAGATCAATATCTGTTAACCAAGTACAGGTCCAAGATCTATTAGGCCTGCCTTATTTTGATTTGTAATTCCCACAGATTTTCTGCTCACCAGGCACCTAGGCTGAGGATAAGGCATAAATTCAGAGGGAGTGTTCCCTTAATAGTAATAGTTGTAACATTGACTAAAAATACATTTGCTATAACTACCTTTTTTACAGAATATTTCCTCTGGATCCTCTCTGCAGCCTCAGGCTCTCAGCTTCTCAGGGCAGTGGTTTCTGTTGGGTAAACAAGGACCTTGCCAGTCTGGACTCATGGAAGGGAATCCTCTCCCCTTCTACCTTTTTAACCTCATAATGTGCCCTCATCCTTCTCTAATTTCCTACAGCACACAAGAGACCAGGCCTTAACTTTTAATGAGACTGTTGAAGATGGCCAGATTATGTGAGGGAAACATAATACAAAGAACATAATTTATAACTACTGTACAGTATAGGATCAGACCCTTCCTAGATTACACTTGTAGACTTGTTCTCTAATGTAGGCTGACTCCAAATGGCTTAGGAAAGTCCCTTCACCTCCCAACACCCATCACTACTAAAAATGGAGTGGAATTTCAAATCATGGATAAGGTGATTCTGAAGCCGATGAAGAAGTGAAAGCTGCTCTCTTAGTCTCCACAAGTACTTGAAGTTTCTCACATTTATATTCTCAGAAGGGCTAGAATGGTGGGTTGGGGATGAGAATCCAGTTTTACTCCAAATCTTATGTTCAAGGGGGGAAGATGAAAAGGAACAAAAAGGTTGACCATATAGTGAGCTCAGTGCTCCTACTCTTTCTGGGATGGTAAACATGAGGAAACGAGCTCATTCATGCTTCAAGAAGACTGATTAAACACTGTGTCCTGTAAGACTACACAGCAATGTGAAGGAGCTTGCTAATATCTCTAGGGATTTAGACTTCTTTAGGTCCAGTGCTGGGGCAATAGGGGCCTGAGGAAATAAGGAGCTCAGGAGCAGGATTTTATTCTTATTTTATACTCAAACCTCATTTATTGAGAGCTATAAAATAGTCTGCAAAACCATTTTTACCAAGTAGTTCCAGCTATGGCGTCATGCTCCCTAGTGGACATTTTAGCAATGAGTTCACTTTGGAAGTTTAAAAAATTTTTAAATTTAATTAACATAATAATTGTATATATATATTAATGTAATAATATAATTTCAGTACATGCATACTATACTGATCAAATAATGGAATTAGCATTTGCATCATATGAATTATTCTCAAAGTCAGATGGGTTGTAGGGAATATTCTATTAGCCCCATTTCAGACGAGAAAACAGGCTCAGCAAAGCATTTTAGTTAGGTCACACTTCTAGTAAGAAAAAAGCTGGTATTAAATACTGTGTATATAGAATGTTGTTGCCATTCTGCCACAAAACAAAAAACCAAATTGCTCTTGCTCCAAAAATTTAAAAAATGGGTTGCCATGTGAAATAATGGATATGTTAATTTACTTTGCTATAGTAGCCATATTACTATGTATAGCATAATATCTTGCATACCTTAAATATACACAGTAAATTTCATTTTAAAAAATAAAAATATTTATTTACAGTAAAGAAACCTTTCTGAGGAACACTCTGCCGTCCCAAACTATTTACAATTACCTTTTTCTAAACTGAATTAACTCAGTAAAATTGATACATGAAGTAAAAACCTCTATCATCTTTTAATCAATAAAATTTTGGTTCCTTTTTTTTTTCTTTCTAGTGCTGGGAATGGGACCTAGGGCTTTTGCACCTTTGTTCTGAGCTACATCCCCAGCCCTTTTTAATTTTTTTTTAAATTTTGAGCTGGTGTCACTAAGTCTGTAAATTTCTCAGGCTGGGATTGAATTTATGATTCCTCTGCCTCAATTTTCCACAGTTCTGGGATTATAGGTATGCACTACCAAACCTGGCACTTTTCTTATGAAAAATAGAACAATTTCCATAACAAAATAATGAGAATAACAATAGTTAATACACAGTGTATTATTATATTCAAGGTAAAGTACGAGACATAGACCAAAAAGATTCTTATAAAGAAGAAATATAACAACACAAAACTTTCTTTTCAATGAACAAAGATAAACTAATAGTATAGATGAAACAAATTAGCATATATATTTTAAGTTTTTTAATGATAGGATTCATTCAGCCCTGAAACTTTATAACAGGAGAAAACTAATCTAATTAGATACGGGGAAATCAAAAAGGATCTCAGAGAAAATGCTATGAAATTTGGCACCTGATGGCTTAATAGGACTTAGCACAAGGGTGTTCCAGACAGGAAAGGATAGGGTTAAAGTTTTGGGAGCAGAATAAGGCCTTGGGTTCAATACCCATCATTATGAAGGAGGAAGAGGAAGGAGGAGGAGAAAAGGAAGAGGAAGAGGAAAGAATCTTCTAAGGGGCCATGGATTTAGCTCAGTGGCGCTGCACCTGCCTCACAAGCACAAGGTCCTGAGATTGATCCCTGTGTGTGTGTGTGTGTGTGTGTGTGTGTGTGTGTGTGTGTGTATCTTCTAGAAACAAAGCTGATGGAGAAAGAAAAATTATAATGTCTGATATGAATTGTTCAGGGATTTGAGGAATGGAGATGTGATGTATCAATTTGAAGAGTGGAAAATTATTTGAATGGGGGTTAAAAGGAGACTAGTAATTTTCTGGGTGAGAAATGATGGTGACCTGAGCTAGGGTACTGACTATGTTGATAGAAGTGGAAATATTTAAGAAATATGTAGGCTTTAATAGAGTTTAATTGGATGTGGAAGATGAGAGAAACACAGATGTAATTGATATATTTGATGATATCTCACAGGAGTAACTGAGTTGATACCATTTCCTTAAATGGAATCTATTAGAGAAAAATATTAGTTATGCAGGCCCGTGAAGAACATGAGATTAGTTTTATAAATGTTAATTTCTGATACCCAAGGGACTTTAAATTAGAGAGGTCCAAAGATACACAGACATGTAGCCTAGGAAAGAAGAATGAGTTGAAGATACAGATTTGTGTAAGTATGCATGGGTGGTCAGTAGGTGAAATGGTAGATACATACAAGGTCAGCCAGGAGAGGGTGTAGAAAGAGGTTACTGAGGAGTTCCCTGGGCAGTGTCAACATTTTAGGACTTCCAGAGGATCTTGCTAGACCAACTCTCCAAAGAAATGCCATTGTTTGGTGACACTTGTCACCAAACCTCCCTGCCCTCATCTTTAGAAATTGTCATAAGGGTGTGCAGCTAAAAAAACACAAAAAAACAAAAAACAGTTGTTTGAGAAAATCTACTAAATCTTATCAAAAATAGTGAGAATCTCTGGCATTTGAGTATAACCTTTTCCATCTCCCCACAGCTCCATTTGATAAGCTCTATTCCAGACTACATATAGATGTGACTTAAAACACTCCAGGAAGAGAAGGCCACCAGTGTCTCTCATTTCCTCATAGCCCCATATAGCAGAAGTGCTATTCAAGGCAAGCCGAGGGTAGAGGACTAACTCCCATTTATAAGGTAAGACCTCTGCCTCACATGTGACAAAACAAGAAGAGTGGGATTCTAATTTTCTCAGTCCTAGCAATTTTCTAGTAAAATTTCTACATGAAGGTGGGCAAGCAGAAATAATGAAGGACTACCATCTCCCTTCAGTGACCACTAATAGAATAGTGTCAGTAGGAAAGAAGTGGCCTTTCTATACTTGTCACAGTTTAGATACACTGTCCCAAGTGGAAAAGGAATTCATAAGGACTAAGCACAGCAGCTACGCCTGAAAGGACTGAATTTATTTGGAATAGAACCTAGAGAAATTTATATGTAATGGTATTGTTGAAAAAATGGGGATCGTGTGTGTGTGTGTGTGTGTGTGTGTGTGTGCATGTGTGCGTCCGTGCACATGCGTGTTATTAAGGATTGAACCCAGGAGCCTTCACACTGAACACATCCACAACTCTTTCTTAAAAGTTTTAAATTTTGAGACAATGTCTTGCTAAGTTGCTAATTTTTCCAGGTTTGACTTGAATTTGCAATCCTCCTGCCTCAGTCTGTCAGAATTTTGGATTAGAGGGATGTACCATCATGCCCTACAACAATGGGGATCTTAACAGGCAGAAACTAAGAGGGACCTTGTAGCTCTATACCACTAGTAGCAACAAGGAAACAACAATATAAAGTAATTAGACTGACAGCCATGTAAAGACTGTCCCATTCAATAACAACAAAATATACATTCTTCAAGTACTTGGAACCTTCTCCAACATAGATCATATGCTAGGTCATAAAAATAACTCAGTAGATTTAAATATATTGAAGCCATCCAAATTATATTCTCTAAACAAAATAGAATGAAATTAGAAATCAACAACAGAAAAAAATGTGGGAAATGGTGGCACACGCCTGTAATCCCAGTTCTTGGGAGGCTGAGGCAGGAGGATCACTGTGAGTTCGAGACCAGCCTGGGCTACATAGTTCCAGGTCAGTCTCAAGTACATAGTGAGACCCTGTCTCAAAAAAAAAGCAAAAAAAAAAGTGGGAAATACATAGAAATTAAACAACATATTCCTAAATAATCTTTTTGTCAAAGAAATCACAGTGCAAATTAGAAAATACTTTGAGATGGAAATAATCAAAACAACTCAAACTTGGAGTGCAACTATAGTAGTATTTACTGGGTAACTTACATTATAAAACCTCGCAAAAGAAGAAAAAATGAAACACAAACCAACAGAAGGAAGGTAATATTAAAGATTTGAATGAAAATAAATAAAAGAGTAGAAACTCAAAATAGAAGGGTGCCAGAGATGTAGCTCAGAAATGTTGTCTGATGTAGCTGGAGATGTTCTCTGGCATGTGTAAATCCTTGGTTCAAACCCCAGGGCTGCACAAAACCATCAAAAATCTAGACTGTATACAGATTTCTAAAGAACACTTATAAGTGAATAATGAGAAGACAAATAATACCATTAAAACGGGCAAAGGATTTGGATAGACTTTTCTCCAAAAGAATATATAAGTAGATAATAAGCACATGAAAAGATTCTCTACTAATGATAGCAGAGTATTAGTTATTGGAGAGATGCAAATCAAAAATATAATGAGAAACTTTTAATTACATTTTCAATTTCTCTGATTGTAATTGGGGTGTTTAAAATGTTTTTATCTTCTTAGTTCAGCATTGGTAATTCATAAGTATCTAGAAATCTGTCCATTTCTTCTGTGTTTTCCATTTTATTAGAGTCCAGGTTCTCAAAGTAGGTTTTGACAATCCTCTGGATTTCTGTTGGATCTGTTGTGACTTCACCTTTTTCATTAATAATTGCAGGAATCTGAGCCTTTTCTTTCCTTTTTTTGATGAGGTTAGTTAAGGGTTTATCGATTTTATTTATTCTTTCAAAAAACCTACTCTTCAATTCATTTATTTTTTGTCTCGTTTTCTTAGTTTCCATTGCAATGATTTCTGCTCTAATCTTTATAATTTCCTCTCTTGTATGAGCTTTGGGTTTTTCCTGTTCTCCTCTTTTAAGGAGCCTAACTTCAATTCCTTTGCATATATATTCAAACCTGTTCTATGAGCTAGTATGTGGTCTATCTTGGAGAATGACCCATGTGCGGCCAAAAAGAATGTATATTCTGATTTTTTGGGGTGGAACACTCTATAGACGTCTATTAAATCCATATGTTCAAAAGCTTGGTTCAGTTCTAGTATTTCGTTGTTGATTTTTTACCAGCTGCTCCTCAGACAAAAGACTATTATCTAGAATATATAAAGAACTCCAAACAAGCAGCCCCCCCAAATATAAAGACCCGATTCAAAAATGGGCATGTGAAATGAACAGACATTTCTCAGACAAAGAAGTAAAAGCAGCAAGTAAATATATGAAAAAATGTTCCACATCACTGGTCATTGGAGAGATGCAGATGAAAACGACACTGAGATTCCACCTCACCCCACAAAGAATGGCTACTATCAAGTAATCACACAATAACAAATGTTGGCGGGGCTGTGGGGAGAAAGGAATTCTTCTCCATTGTTGGTGGGAGTGCAGACTGGTGCAACCACTATGGAAATCAATATGGAGATAACTCAAAGAGCTGGGACTAGAGGTTCCATTCGACCCAGCCATCCCTCTGCTGGGTATCTTTCCAAAAGAATTAAAAGAATCATATCACAGTGATATATGCACACCTATGTTTATAGCAGCACAGTTTGTAATAGCTAAAACTTGGAAACCTCCCATTTGCTCATCAGTTGGAGATTGGATAAAGAAGATGTGGTTTTTCTGTAAAATGGAATACTACTCAGCCATAAAGAATGAGAAATTAGAGTCATTCATAGGAAAATGGATACATATTGAGGATATACTCCTAAGTGAAATAAATAAGTCACACAAGTGTAAATACCGAATAGTTTCTCTGGTGTGAAAAACTATAATAGTACACAAGATCCTAATGAGATAATTGACAATGTGAAATAGGAAGAAAGGGGCTAATGGTATAGAGAAAGTGGGAAGGGTAGGGGAAAGGTAATAAGGGAAAAGAAAAAAATAGAAGAAAATGCAAAAATGGAAATAAAGTGTTTGTAAATGAGGAGGGGAGGAGGGGGTGAAGGGAGGGCAGGGACAAGGGGAAAAAATGTGAACCAAGACCTGTCATGTAAAGGTGCAAGATTCCAATGATGAATGTAACTGTATTGTATACCTAAAATATACCAGTAAACTCAATGAGAAAAAAATAATAAAATATCATGCAATGAGTCAAAAAAAAAACCCATGAGAAATCACTTCTCACTAATTAGAATGACTATAATCAAAAACTAAAAATAAAGGCATTTGTGAGAATATGGAGAAATTGATGCCCTCTTACATTACTGGCAATAGAATATATCACCATCAATTTGGAAAATATTTTGCAAGTACTTTAAAATGTTAAGTAGATTCACCATATGATCCTGGTTGGGCATCACCTATGAGAAATGAAAATGTTCTATAAAGGGATTTGTACATGAATATTTATAGCATTACTATTCACTACAGCCAAAAATTTGAACAATTCAAGTGTCCATAAACTATTATATAATAGTCCCCCATATCCTTGGGGAGTACATTCCAAGAATCTGTGTGGATGCCAGCAACTACAGGTAAAACTGACCTTTTAAAATATATATCAAAGTTTAATTTATAAATCAGGTACAGTCATATTAATAACTAATAAATATAATTATAACAGTATACTGTAATACATGTAATTAAAAACCTATGAATTGCTTATTTCTAGAATTTTATGTTTAATAATTTTGGACTGCAGTTGACCATGGGCAACTGAAATTGTGGGGAAAAAACTATCGATAAGAGGTGTATATTACTGTGTAAAAATATAGTCTATCTATACAATGAATATTATTCAGCAAGAAAAAGGAATGAAACACTGATACACACTTTAACATGGGTGAACCTTGAATTATGCTAAGTGAAAGAAGCCTGATAGCTCACATACTGTATGATACTTTTCTCATATGTAACAACTAATATGAACAAATTTATTGAATTAGAAAGTAGACTAATGTTTATGATTAGGGGAAAGGGAAATGTGATTGATCTCTAGTGAGTACAAGGTTTTGGGAGGATGGTGGACATGTTTAAACATGAGATTATGTAAATATACTAGCAAACACTGAATTGCATACTTTAAAACAGCGAATTTCATAATTATATCATTTATTTAAATGTTTATTAATATGTATTCACTGTGCAGATTAGTGGAGTTCAATGTGACATTTTCATACATGCATACAATATGCACTGTCAGATCCAGTCTTCTTTTTGTCATTTTCCCACCCCCCATACCCTGTCCAATCTCTAGTAAATCACATTCTGTTTTGAGGTTGACTTTTTCTTTTAGCTTCCATATATAGAGAGAACATGCAATACTTAATAAGTTGTTATAGACATTTCTGGGATGAGCAGAGGGAGAGGTGCATATAAAGAGTCATCACAATAGGAAATAACAGCCATCAAAATATGGAGGAAATCAGCAGAAATTAAATAACAGAATTAAGAGCATCCAACATTTTAAAGAGAGAGTTGTGAAGAACATGGAGTATTACAGAGGTGGTGACAGTAGAAAAGGTCATTTATGAGAACTGTCATAGAGCGGCAGGGGAGTAGGACAGATGAAAGAGGGCTAAGGAATGAGTAGGAGATGAGGATCTGAATTCAATGAATCTAAATTCATTCAAACTATTCAAAAGAGAGGAGAGAGAAGAGGAGAGGTGGTGTGGGGGGGATGAAGGAAAGTTTAATGTTTTGAAGGTGTCAGAGACTTGGGCACCTTTATTTCTTGATGGGTAGGAGCCAGTGCAGAGGGAAAGCCTTAAGACATAGGAAAAAAGTCTCAGAAAGTGAAAGACTTGGGATGTGGAGCCCAGTGAAGGAATTTATCTTGGATAGGAAGAGGGTTACCACCTCCATTTTACCAGGAGAGAGGAAGAAAAGGCTGGACTATGGTATAAGGAATGTTTTAGGTTTCGTTCATGAAACTGAGGTATGTTAAATTTGAGAGATTCGTTTCCCTTGTAGAAGGGTCCGAGTTTATTCACTGAGTATGAGGTGAGAAAGTGTGCAGTAAGAGATTGAGAGAAAGGGGAGCAGTACCAACATAGCTCTGTGGAGAAAAGGTAAGAGCTGACCATGAAAACAGCAAGATTTCTAGACAGCAGTGAGGGACCCAGGCGAGGCTAGAAAACATGGGTATAGGGATAGGTGGCTGCAGACTTGTACAAATATTATTGAACATGACCCCAATTCTTACAATGACAAACTAAATTCTACTGCTTCCAAAAGCAAAACCTCTGTTTGAATGCATTGTATCTGTTATTGTGTTTGCACTCTACTTATGTCAAGAAGCTCAAAATACACATATTCAAAGTCTGTCTCATGACCAGTCCTAATAAAGTACTACCTTGCCAGAGGATGGGACATATATGTTCCTGATGCCAAAGGGTAACTGGATGAACAGAAATGTCAGACAAAGGTAATGTCAGAGGAATTTCTAAAGAAAAGAACAGGGCCAGGGATGTAGCTCAGTGGCGCCATGTCTGTCTGGCAAGCACAAGGTCCTGAGTTTAATCACTGGTAATGCCAAAAAACAAAAACAAAACAAAACACAACCCCAATAAAACAAAACAAACAAGAAAAGAACAAACTTGGTGATCTGAGGACTTTATCATGATCCTTGAAGGGACAGGGGCACATGCTAAACAGGGCAGTGTTCTGAAGCTGAAGATGTTAGGCTTCTTGGGCCACAGGAAACTGGGGCTTATTGAGACCCACACTTCAAAAATCAGACAGCTACAGATTATCAGTCCTGAGTAAGCCATGATGCCATCTTTTAAAAAAAAATTTTTTTCCTCATTGAGTTTATTGGTACATTTTAGGTATACAGTACAGTTACATTCATCATTGGGGTCTCGTACCTTTTCATGACAGGTCTTTTTTATTTTTTTCTTTTTATTGAGTTTATTGGTACATTTTAGGGATACAGTACAGTTACATTCATTGTTGGGACCTCGTACCTCTACATGACAGGTCTTGGTTCTCATTTTTTCCCCTTGTCCCTGCCCTCCCTCTTCCCCTTGCCACTTACAAACACTTTATTTCCATTTTTTCATTTTCTCATATTTTTTTCTTTTCCCTTATTAGCTTCATGATGCCAGCTTACCACGATCACCATGATCAGAGGGTGAGTCTAACAAGTATTTCAAGAAACCACAGGACACAGCATAATCTCACTTTGAAGATGGTTCTAAGCTATGAAGACATAACATGATTTTTTTTTTTTTTTTGGTACCGGGGATCGAACTCAAGTCCTTGTGCTTGCGAGGCAGGCAGCAGAACCACTGAGCTAAATCACCACCCCTCCCATGAATATTTTTTAAAGACCAGAATTTTTGAAGAGATTATAGTGACATTAACAGCAACTATTGTTTATTATTTTTATATCCTGTGAGATGAGATGAGCAATGAACTTTGAATTATATTTTTAAATAGATTTAGCAAACATTTAGTAGTTTCTATATTCCAGGCACTGACTTATACTATGTAACATATTAAGTCCTTGAATTTTCATAAAAACTGTGAGGTACTAATTACGCCACTTCATAGATGAAAAATTGGGAAGTTAAAATTTGCTCGTCCTCCTACAGTATGAGAGGGGGAGCACTGTGTTTCAAACCCAGGTAACATAACTGGAGAATCTGTGCTCTCAACCTGTACTATATTCTATTTTGTAATTTTTAAAATGGATTTTGAGAGAGCATTGAGTTAAAATTACTTTCAAGCATGGCTGAAATAGCACAAAAAGTGGAACTGAAAAATGAAATCTTGCTATGTTACCCAGACTGTCTTTGAACTTCTGGGCTCAAGTAATCCTCCTACTTCAGCCCAACAAGTAGCTTGGATTAGAGGTGCACACCACTGCACCCAGCTATATAATTTTAATTGGGCAAAGGGAATCTATAATACATGAATAATTTCTCAAGATCACAGAGCTCATATATAGCAGAGCAGAATTTGACCTGAGTCCAGCCTGACAAAGACTATTTTTTCTACAATTAGCCTGTTACACTTCATGGCAAGTGCAGAGTATTAAACATTATTATTACATATACATCTGAACCTGCCACCTCGCAAAGTTGCCCTTCCCTAATGCTTTCCCTCCTCTCTGGCTCCTTGATTAAGTGAATAAAATTTCCATTTTCTCAGTAATCACCATGTATTGATATCAATTGCTATCTCTTCCCATTTAACTTTAAAATGAAAATTCCACTACAGTTCCTTGAAGTCCTTTTCTAACTCACTCACTAAACTGTGACTGTGACAAAATAGCCTGGATTTGTTGATGGACAGAAAGAGGATAAAAACATAGGAAGAAATGGCAATTAAAAGAACAAGAATCTGAGAGGTTAAAAGGATTTGGGAGTCCATGCATAACCACACTGTGTTCTACTATGTACCTTTTCACAGATAGTTCTTGTAGTAATTTGTTTCTAGGGTTGTTACCTCACTAGACTGTGAGCTACTTAAGGGAAAAGACTGCGTTAACCTTTTGAATATTGAGTTCCTAGTGTAGTATCACTTAACCCTCAATGGGCTAAGTTTGTAGAAGGGCTGGGAATGTGGCTCAATGGTAGAGTGCTTTCCTGGGTTACATTCCAAGCATTAAAAAAAAAAAGGAAACAGGAAAAAAGAAAAGGTCACAAAAACTCATTGGTACAATGAAATATATTAAACACCCAGTAGTGTGTAGCATAAATGGGACTAAAAAACTGTTGGCATTTATTAAAATTACTTGTAATTCATACCTGTAGTGCAGTAGATTTTACCCAAAGAGTATGTAACATGTATACACTTACAGTGTAGTTCGAAAAAGTATTCCTACATATATTATCACGTCATTTAATCATCATACTATCTTTGAGAAGTACAGACATTCCTCATTTAACAACCAGGTTCTGGGCTGGGGATTTAGCTCTGTGGTTCTGCCGCCTGCTTCACAATTGCAAGGTCCTGAGTTGGATCCACGCAAAACAAAACAAACAAAAAAACAAAACAGGTTCTGTTTCTGTGACTACTCTTTAAATGAATTGGTGGCCAAATAAAGAAATGTAAATAGGATGTACATTACAATATTCAGAACAAAGAGATGGTGAAAAGAAAGTCCAACTTGATGATTTTGCTTTTATTTGCACACCTCTTACATGAAGTATCTGTAATGTATAACAGAACATAAAACTACAATACTGTACCACACAGTACAATCAGCAAAAGTTACAGTACTGCATAAATAAGGTGCAGTATACCAAAAAAGACATTGAGGCTGTATAAATAAAGATGTACAGAACCATACAAAACATAGATGGGTGGTAAGTCTGAGTGTTGGGTCAAAAGTCTGAAAAGCACGCCTTGGTCATAAGTCTGAACAGTCATTAAACAGGTAGGTTATAAAATGAAGAATATCTGTAGTTGCAATATTCAGTATTTTAAAGAAAGGAAAATCAAGAATCACAGATATTAAACAACTTATCTACAAGGGTCATATATAGTTGAGACTGTACCATTCAGTGATAATTACACACACACACTTTTTGTATCAGTCAGTGCTTACTAGAGAAACAGATTTAGTGCAATATATACAAACACACAAGGATTTACAGGATAAGGTTACAAGGGCTGCCTGCACAGTCAGGTGTGGAACAGTGCAAAAATTCTATCTCCACACTGGAGATCCAAAGGATCTGGTCAAAATGCCTAGAGTTCACTATAGTGCATGAGTCTATATCAGAAGGCAGAAGGGTCTGTGCTGGGAGGCTGGAGGGTCTGCTTCAGAAGCCAGGAGACAACATCAAAGGTGAAGATGAAGAGTGGAGTGCCTCTGAAGAAACAGAAGCAAACCTCCCTTCTTCATTTCCCTTTTGTTCCATTCAGGCCAGAGGCCTCTTTGCTGGTGCCATTCACAGCAAGGGTGGGTCTTGTGTGTTCATCACCTTCAGCCACACCCAGAACTATGCTGATCCCATTTAGTTTGGCATTTCTCACTCAAGTTGACACAATCACTTAACTGTCATACTCGGTTATTACGGTCCTGCTCACTGTAACCCATACACAGAGTAAAAGTAAAAAGAAGTAGAAAGAAGAAAGAAGAAGGAAGAAGAAGGAGGAGGAGGAGAAGGAGGAGAAGGAGGAGGAGGAGGCGGAGGAGGCAGAGGAGGAGGCGGAGGCGGAGGCGGAGGAAGAGGAAGAAAGCTTTTAGTTTTAGTTTTTTGGTTTGTTTGATTTTCACCTGGGATGTCACTACTTCTGGCACATGATGTTCAGGTCTCCAAAGGAGAGAGAGAAATCATTCAGGAGTGACTAGAAACTCCTCTTCTGGAGTCCTATGTTAGACACATTTTCAATTATGGTCTTTTAAAAATCTTATTGTACTTAAACTAGAATATCATAGTGGTTTAATGTATGTTTTTAAGCAGGATTTTTATAATATTGAACTTTTTTCATTAATTTTAATTGCTACATTTTAGGTATAAAATATGCTAACATGCATTATTGGGAATTTGTACTTTTACATAATATATCTTGGTTCTTATTTTTTCCCATACCCCTGCTCTCCCTTTAACCCCTTCACCCCTCGCTATTTACAAAGCCTTTGTTTCCTTTTTCTTCTTTTTAGTACCGGGGATGGAACTCAGGTCCCCGCGCTTGCTAGGCGGGCAGCAGTAGCACTGAGCTAAATCCCCAGCACTACTTTGTTTCCATTTTCTCCTTTTCTCATATTCATTCCTTCCCCTTCTTTCCTTTCCCCTACCCCTCCCACTTCCCCTTCCCCTTTGAACCTTTTCTTCCTATGTCACATTATCTATTATACCTTTTGATCCTTATTTACACTTTCAGTTTCTCACATCAGAGAAACTATTTGGTATTTACACATGTGTATTCTATTTATTCCACTTAAGAGTACATCTTTGGGCTATAGATTTAGCTCAGTGGTTCTGACGCCTGCCTCACAAATGCAACATCCTGAGTTTGATCCCTGCTACAAAAAAAAAAGTTATGCCCTCAATGTGCATCCATCTAGCTATGAATGTCTCTAATTTCTCATTCTTTATGGCTACTACTCCACTTCATAAAAGAAATGACATTTTCTTTATTCACTGTCCAGTTAATGGGCAATTGGGCTGTTTTCAAGTTTTAGCTATTACAAACTGTGCTGCTATGAACATGGGTGCACATATCACTGTTGTATGATTTTTAAATAATTTTTGAGAAGATACTCAGCAGGTGAATGACTGGGTCAAATGGGACCTCAAATCCCAGTTCTCTGAGGTATCTCCATACTGATTTCCACAGTGGTTGCACCAGTCTACACTCCCACCAATAGTGGAGAAATGTCCTTTTATTCTCACAGCCCCAACAGCATTTATTATTGGTTGATTTCTTTTTAAAATTAATTAAATTGGTAGATTTTAGGTATACAGTATAAAGACATTCATCATTGGGATTTTGTACCTTTACATGATGCATGCTGGTTCTCATTTTTTCCCCTTTCCCCTGCCCTCCCTTCAACCCCTCCACCCCTCCCTATTTACAAAGACTTTATTTCCATTTTTTCATATTAATTCCATTCTCTTCTTTCCTTTCCCCAACACCTCACATTTCCCCTTCTCCTTTGCACCTTTTTCTTCCTATGTCACATTATCTATTATGCCTTTTGATTCTTATTTACACTTTCAGTTTCTCACACCAGAGAAACTATTCGGTATTTACACATGTAATCTTATTCACTTAAGAGTATCGCCTCAATCTGCATCCATTTAGCAATGAATGTCTGAATTTCTCATTCTTTATCGCTGAGTAGTACTCTTTATAAAAAAACACACTTTCTTTATCCAGTCTCCAGTTGATAGGCAATTGGCTTTTTCCAAGTTTAAGCTATTAAAAACTGTAAAAGGGCAAGTATCATATAATTAATGTGTATTTTCAATTAAGTGGTTCTGACAATTAGTTTACAAAGGCGTACTTCAGATGTTTCTCTTCTGATTGGGAAGGCAGCTCAGTGGCAGAATGCACACCTGCCAAATAGGAAGCCCTGAGTTCTACTCCCAGACCACAAAAAAGTGTTCCTGCTCTACAAAATCTCTTCCTGAAGGCTTTAGAATACCATACCCACTGAATGCACAATATCTTTCTCAAATTATTTTCCATAATAGAATTTAATTTTTTTACTTTTGGCTTTTTTTTGAAGACAGGGTCTCACTATGTAGTCCAGGCTGACCTTGAACACAGTATGTAGCCCAGGCTGACCTCAAAAACACAGAAATCCTTCTGACTCAGCCTCTTGAGTGCTGGGATCATAGGCATGTGCCACCACACTCAGCCAGAATTTACTGGAGATCGAAAAATAGCTATGATTTATACAGTGCTGACTATATTAGGGACCTAATCCAAACTACACAAAGAAGTACACAGTGTTAAATCCAAAACTAAGCATAGAAGATATATGTAATTAAATTTTACTGATTTTATATAGAAGGAAAGCGAGGCCCATTAATGATAAGCAACTGACCTAGTGTCATGGAGTCAGTAGATGGAAAACTAGACTCAGGACTTAACTTGAGCAGCATCATCCTGGCAAATATTTAAAGCTCAGTAACAGTGGAATCAAACGAAGTGACTTTTGCCTGCAGTCCCACCTACATCGGAGACAGAGACCAGAGCATCCTTTGAGCTCAGGGCAGCCTCAGCAACATAGCCAGATCCTATTTCAAGACAAAAGACACACCTGGGCCGTTTGGTCCCATAGCACAGCTCACTGACAGAGTGTGCCCATGGCATGCACAAGGCCCTAGGTACTGTCCCCGCCACCGAGAAAACTAAACAAAACACCCAGTAAGGGTGGAAGGAGGAGCCTGGCAACACATTCGCCCATGCGTTGTAGAGTTTGCGATTTCCATGGTGACAACACTTCACCTGTACAGCACACAATAAGCTCTGAAGAGCCAACGCAAGCCAGTTCCAGCACAGTGCTATAATGGCGTGGTGTGGTCTGAATGTTTGTGTTCCCCTAGAATGCATCTGTTGAAATCCTAAGTCCCAAGGTTATCGTACTAATAGGTAGGATTTGGGCAAGGTGATTAAATCAAGAGAGCAGAGTCCTCATGGATGAAATCGGCGCCCTTAAAAAAGCCTCCAGAGAGATCAGGCACCACTTTCACTGTGCAAGGGCAGGCATGGAGGCATCGTCTATGAGCCAGAAAGTGGGTCCTGCCAGTGCTAGATCTGTCACTGAATCTGCTGACACCTTGAAAACGAGCTTTCCAATCTCCCAAACTGCGAAACATACTTTTGCTTGTTTATAATCTATCTGCATTTGGGAACAGAGTGGACAACCAAGGGCTGTGGGAGGCAGGCATTACAGTACAAGAGGCTGGAGCAACTCCTGTTTCCCGCACAAAGATCTTGTTGTAAATTCTCAAATGGATAAGACATAGGCGAGTCATTAACCTCTGAATAGCATAACTTTGTCACAGGGAACTGGAATCAGAATAGCTGCACTGAAGGAAAGCTCTGAAGACTTGCTGGGGTAGTACAGTCTGAGAGTGCCTAACCCTGTGCCCGGCCCGCAGGTGCACACAAATGTTTCGCTTAGAGTAATAAGAGTAACAAAAACAGCTGCTTGTATAGTCAGCACCTACCTCAAAATGGAACCTTTTTTTTTTGTTTCCTACTGGGGATCTAACAGGACCTTGCACTTGCGAGGCAGGTGGCAGCGGCATCAAACTGGAACGTTCTTGGTTAGATTTTTTTTTTTT
>NW_022900951.1:45036077-45083922 GCF_012274545.1 Fukomys damarensis | reverse complement strand
TTGAGTTAAATCCCCCATACCACACCCACAAAAAAGAAGAAGAAAGAAGGAGGAGGAGGAGGAGGAGGAGGAGGAGGAAGAATAAGAATAAGAAACTGAACATTAGCCATGTAGTTGCATGGTTAGTGGCACAGAAGACTCTTGCTTATACTTGCCAGTGATCCAGAAATGGGCAAGGAAAGCAGCTAGCGATGTTAAACTGGCCAACGTTACTCTGAAAGAATCCTCCTCCAAGAAAACAGAATATACTCTCAGTTACACAGGCCATGTTGTGTCACAGCAAGACCACCCTTTTCTAAGTCATAGGTAACTAAAACTTTCTGGGGAGCTGCAAAGCGGCACAAACACTTTCGTTCCTGAGCAATTTACAACAGAGCTCTTCAAACACACCACCAGCGTCTCCATCCTCTTAAAATCGCTTAATGCAAAATGTTTTGTTGACAAGTGGTTCAAGAACTGTGTATTGGCTGAGAAAGAAGCCTCAGAATGCTTCAAGTCCCAATTGACCACATAATTCCAGAAGGTACTGAAACCCTGCCGCCATCCTACAATAAAGGTGGCTATGAAAGGAACACAAAAGAAACAATAACAAATGAAACCATATCAAAGAAAATGAAAACAAATGAGGGCTCCAGAGCAACAAAACAAGTGCCTGGATTTTTTTCTACCTCGAATGTCCTCTCATGCCAGTCTGTGCTCCCAAACGACCTGAAGTATGTCCAAGTGGCCACAAACGGTGAAGCCACTTGCCTCAGCCAAATGACAGTTTGGAAGGTATAAACGTAAGGGAGAGAGGGTCTCAAGGGTGGAGGCAGTAGATCCACTTTCCAGTGGAAAACCAGGCGGAGTTTGTCAGCTCCCCAGATAACAGTTTTCCTTTTACCAACAAGAGCATGATAGGCAGTGGATGCCACGAACAGGAAAGGAGGGAGGCTCCTGGGTACCAAAGTGTCCCCAGAAAGTGCTGGAATTCCATGGATTCCTGACCATAGCCTCAGACTGTCGTGAACAGTCAGTCCCTCTTCTCAGCCTCCTGTCTGTCTGTCTGTGCCAAATTGTTACCAGAAACTCGGGTTCGTACCTTAGGTTTGTTTGCTCACTGCCGATCATATCAAAGGAGGTCAGATACCGTTTTTGGTAAAAAGAAAGAACAGGGTTTACTCGAAGCTAGCTCTGAGGAGGTGGAAGAGCGCATTTGGCTCAAATCACCATCTCACCTTTTACACTACCGAACGAAGGGGAGGGTGAGCACAGACTCAGTGTAGACCTATACACTTGCTTTACCACTTCCGGCCATCTCTAACTCATCTTCCTCCTTTTAGTGGAAAGAAACCTAGGTTCTATCCTCCTGGGTCTGGCGGCGTCTCCATATTTTGTTGTATTTTGAGGGAGGGTGCTGAGGAGAGGAAGGGGTGTTGGTTATGTGCTCAGCAGGAGGAAGTTTGGACAAATTGCTTATCTCTAAAAGAACAAATTCTAACTTTGAAAGTTCCATTTTGCAGTGCTGACTACATATGGAGCTAATGGATACTCTGAAGAGGAAATTAGATTACAAACTTTGTGGACTGTAGGAGTGAGAAAAGGGAAGGGAAGAAAGAATAACTATTCGATAATAACCAGTGTAGGAGATGGCTGTGCAAGTCATGTGCACAAATTTAAAGAAAATAACCCTGAGGTTGTATCCTTGATCTGGGGTAATTTGCTTATTATCCTTTTAATTCCTGTAGGGTCTGTAATAATATCTGCTTTTTCATTCCTGATATTGGTATTTGATGTTTGTCTTTTATCCCTGCCCAGTTGGGGCAGAGGTTTATTAGTTTTTTTTTTAATGAAATAAGTAGTTCTCCTATTTATTTATTTATTTTATTGTTTCTTTGTTTTGTGGTACTAGGGATTCTACCCTTGACCTTGTGCTTTCCAGGCAGGCACTGTGCCACTGAGCTAAATCCCTGGCCCTATTTCTGCCATTTTTCATGATTTTGATGTTATCAATTATATTGATTTTGCTCTTTATTTCCCTCCTGTGCCTTGTGTTGCTCTTGTTTCTTGCATGCTTTAACAGTTTTGAGATATACTGTACTCATAGTAAACTTCACCAATTTTAAGAATTTAATGATTTTTTGTTAATGTACCAAGTTGTGCAACACTCCCCCAAATCAAATTGTAGAACAGTATTGAACCCCTCCCCCTACAAATGCTGTTAATGTCCATTCCTGTGCTGCGAATGTAGCTTAGTGATGGATTATCTACCTAGCATGAGGACAGCCCTGGTTTCCATGCCCAGCATGGAAATAAATGTCCATTCTTACTTTCAGCCATGGATAGTCACGAACGTACTCTCAGTATTTACAGATTTAACTTTGTAAAAATTAATTTCATTGGTGCATTTTAGATATACAGTATAAAGACACTCATTATTGGAGTTTTGTACCTTTAGAAAATGTATCTTGATTCTTATTTTTCCCCCTTCCACTGTCCTCCCTTCAACCCCTCCACCCCTCCCTATTTAGAAAGACTTTGTTTCCATTTTTTAATAGTAATTACATTCCCCTCTTTCCTTTCCCCTACCCCTCCACTTCTCCTTCCCTTTGCTTTTCTTCCTATTTCACAGTATCATTATAAATTTTCATCCTTATTTATACTTTCAGTTTCTCACACCAGAGAAAGTACTTGGTATTTACATGTGTCCTCTTTATTTCAGTTAAGATTATGGCCTGAATGTGCATCCATTTAACTAAAAATGCCTGTAATTTCTCACTCTTTATTACCGAGCAGTACTCCATTTTATTAAAAATTGAAAAACTCCACATTTTCTTTATGCTGTCTCTAGCTGATGAGCAATTGGGGTGTTTCCACATTTTAGCTATTACAAACTGTGCTGCTATAAACATGGGTGCACGTATATCACTGCAGTATTAATTCTTTTAATTCTTTTGTGCAGATACCCAGCAGGGGAATAGGTGGGTCAAATGGGACTTCTAGTCCTAGCTGTTTGAGGTACCTCCACACTGATTTCCACAGTGGTTGCACCAGTCTACACTCCCACCAAACGTGGAGAAGGGTTCCCTTTTCCCCACAATCCCGGCAGCATTTGTTATTGGTTGATTTCCTGATAGTAGCCTTCTTTCTCAGTTGAGGTGGAATTTCTCTGTTGTTTTCCTTTGTTTTTCATTTCTCGAATCACCAGTCATGTTGAACATTTTCTTACATATTTATTTCTACTTTTTTCATATGTTTATATTTTCTTCTTTTCTATTCCTACTTCTTTGTCTGAGAAATATCTGTTCATTTCAGATGCCCATTTTTGGATTGGGTCTTTAAATTTGGGAGGTCTGATTTTTTAAAAGTTTTTTTATATATTGTAGATAGTAGACCTTTGTCTGAGTAAGAGGTGGTAAAAATTTTTTCCCACATTGTGGGTTGTCTCTTCACACTGTAGGTGGTTTCTCTTGCTGTGCAGAAGCTTTTTAATAAGAAGAGATCTCGCTTCTTGATTGTGATAGTTCACGTGCAACTGAGGTTTTGTTCATGAAATCTTTTCCTATGCCATTGTCTTCAAGAGTTCTACATAGTGCCTTTTCCAGCTGGTTTCATGTTTCTCTTTTAATATTTAGAACTTTAATCAATTTTATTAAAGAGGCTATCTTTCTTCCAGTGAGGGTGTTTGGCTCCTTTGTTGAAGATGAGGTGGCTGAGTGTGTCTGGAGTTGTTTCTACATTTTCTAATCTGTTCCACTGGTCCCCAGATCTGTTTCTTTGCCAGTACCATGCTGTTTTTATCATAGTAGCTTGGTAGTATAGTTTCATTTTGGGGATTATGATAATCCCTACCTTGTCTTTTTTGGCGAGAATTGCTTTTGCTATTCTAGGTCTCTTGTTCCAAATGAATTTTTGGATTGTGGTCTCAACGTCTATGAAGTATGCTGCTGGGATTTTGATTGGGATTGTATTGAATCTATATAGCAGTCTTGGAAGTATGGACATTTTTACTACATTGGTTCTTCCTACGCTTAAGCAAGGGATGTTTGCATTTTCTGATATTCTCTTTGATGTCTTTTTTCGTAGTGCTATAGTTTTCAGAGTAGATGTCTTTGATATCTTTCATTAAGTTTATCCCTAGGTATTTCATTTATTTTGTATGCTATAATGAAGGGAGTTGTTTCTCCAATTCCTTTTTCAGTGAGTCTGTTGTTCGTGTACAGGAAAGGTATTGATTTTTGTCTGTTGACCTTGTATCCAGCTACTTTACTGAATTTGGTTATTAAGTGTAGAAGACTTTTGGTGGAATTCTTGTGTCCTTTATATAGTGTCATGTCATCTGCAAATAATGAAAAATTTTCTTCATTTCCTATCTTTATTCCTTTTCTTTCTCTTGTCTAACTGCTTTTATTACTTTCTCGTCTAACTGCTGTAGCTAATGTTTCCAAAAGGATATCAAACAGGAGTGGTGATAGTGGACATCATTGTCATGTTCCTGATCTTAGTGTGAAGGATTTCAGATTTTGACTATTTTGTATGATAGTGGCTGTTGGGATTTCATTGATGACTTTTATCAGGTTGAGACAGAGACCATCTCTTCCAATATAACACTTCAAGTTTACATTGATACAAATTGTCAATTGGATGGTATTTGAGGGAAAGTTCTAGGATGTTTTGAAGATCTGTCATATGCTGCTATTTGATTGGATTTTGAGAGATCATTAAGTTAAAATTACTTTTTGTTTTGATAATGGATCAAACTCAGGACCTTGTGCTCGTGAGGCAGGCAGTGGCACCACTGAATTAAATCCCTGGCCCAAGTTACAATTACTTTTAAGAGTGGGAAAAATGAGACAAAAAGTAGTACTGAAGTTTGAAATGACTACTTAGATTTTGATAATCTGGAGAATACAAAAACATTTAGCTCTAGACTATACTCAGAATTCTGTATTGTACTAAAGTTTGATAGAGCTTGAGGAAGGTATTTTTATACTTAAACTGAGGAGTATTTTTCCAAATTTTATACAGATTATGAAATGTTGGACATTACAAAATTTTTGAAGCAAGCAGAGCCACTGATGCAGTGTTTATTTATTATAAAAACCTTGATGATATAGGTACATAAAGGCCTTACCTCAAACTGGTAAAAAGGCATTGAAGATAAACACACTGCCAACATTGTACTAAATGAGGAAAGCCTGGAATAATTTCCTCTGAAATCAGGAATAAGCTAAGGGTGTGTACTCTCACCACTCCTGTTCAACATAGTACTTGAAATTATATAATCAGTTCAGAGAAAAATAAAATGTGTATGAATAGGAAAGGAAGATGTCAAATTATATTTGTGGATTATACAATCCTTTAAATAGAAGACACACCAGCTAAATTATGGAAACAGCCTAGATACCCATCAGCAGATAAATGGATAAAACACGAAAATTCTTAGAGTTAATAAATTCAGCAAAGTGGAAGGAAATAAAATCAGCCCACAAAAATCAATAGTGTTCACCAATAAAGAATCTACTGAGAAAGAAGTCATAAAAACAGAAACACTGAGTTTCCTAGAAAACAAAATAGGGCAACAACTTGAATATATTGCATTAGAAATAATTAATAAAGCTGGGCATGGTGGCACTTGCCTATAATCCCAGCACTCAGAAGGCTGAGGCAGGAGGATTGCTGTGAGTTTGAGGCCAGCCTGGGCTACATAGCAAGCTCAAGAATAGCCTGAACTGCAGTGCAACCCCCTGTCTAAAAAAAAAAAAAAGAAAAGAAAAGAAAAAAAACAAACAATTACCAAATTGAAGTATATTAATAGGTTTCTGAGCATCAAAGGGAATAATCAAAAGAGGGAAAAGATAATCTACAGAGTGAGAAAAAAATTTCAAGCTACTCCTTTGATAGAGGTGTATATAGAAAACATAAAGATCCCAAAATATTTGACATCCCCCAAAACCCACAACTCAATAAAAAAAATGGGCAAATGAAATGAACAGACACTTACTAAAGAAAGTGCAAATGGCCAATAAGTACTGAAATAATGTTCAACATATTTGACCATAAAGGAAAAGCAAATCAAAATACTGATATTCCATCTTACTCCAATAAAAATAGCCATCATCAAGGACATAAAGAACCAGCCATCCTGGGGAGGATATAGAAAGAAGACCCTGCTAAACATTTGGTTGGAATGTAAACTAGTACAACCACTTTGTAAATCAGTATGTAAATTCCTCAGGAAAGTAAAAAAAAAAGAAATGAAATTTATTTAGCTCAACTATACCTCCCCTGGGGGCCTTTCAGAAAGAATTAAATACATTATAATACAGTGATACAAGCATACCCATGATTCTAGTAGCACAACTCACAACAGCTAAATTATGGAAACAGCCTAGATACCCATCAACAGATAAATGGATAAAACATGAAAAAAATATATCTCAGCCATCTCAGCTGGAAAGAAGGATAAATTTGGGGCCAGGGATTTAGCTCAATGGTTCTGCTGCCTGCTTCACAAGCACAAGGACCCAAGGTCCATCTTCGGTACCAAAAAAAGAAGGATAAATTTGAGTCATTTGTAGGAAAATGGATGGATCTTGAGACCATAATGTTAGTTGTAGTAAACAGAGAGACAAGATTAAATATTGCATAGTTTCTCTTATATGAGAAATTCAAAATGTAAATGATTAAACAGTAAAATAAAGTAGAAATACAAAGGCAGACATTTTGGAGATGAGGAAGAGGATCTAGGGAAGGGTGAAAGGGAAGAAGGTAAGACAGGGAGGTATACAAGGGATCAAAATGATTAAGATTATCTATCTATCTATCCCCTAATTCAAGTGTAATAATGTATCACATACACTGATAAAAACGGAAACAGCTTTTCTTTCCCCCCTCCAGTTCTTCTCTGGTTGCAGCATGCTCACTCTGAGCTTAGGGCTCCGGCTGAGCTAGTGGCCCTGTCATCCTTCAGCCACCATCATGATTATCCTAACCTTGTTAGCTGCAATGAGATGTTCTCTCACATTTACAAGGTCTTGGAGATTGCGGAGGGGCTGTGCCTGTAGGCCGGGGGCAAGATGGTCAGTAGAACAGAGGATAATACTGATGACTTGCTCATCAGTGGAAATGTGTCTGCTGAAAACCTGGAGGGTGAAGGTACCAGAAGCACAGTAGTCACTGGTATTGATATTGTCATGAACCATCACTTGCAGTAAACCAGCTTCACAAAAGAAGCCTACAAGAAGTACATCAAAGATTATATGAAATCAAAGGCAAACTTGAAGAACAAAACCAGAAAGAGTAAAACTTTTTATGATGGGGGCTGCAGAACAAATCAAGCACATCCTTGCTAATTTCAAAAATGATCAGTTCTTTATTGGTGCAAACATGAACACAGATGGCATGGTTTCTCTCCTGGACTATTGTGAGGATGGTGTGGTCCCATTTATTATTTTCTTTAAGGATGGTTTAGAAATGGAAAAGTGTTAGCGGATTTGGCAGTTACCTTGGATCTAGCACTTGTCATAATGGCTGTTGCTTGTCATCCACACAACACTGGGATTTTCGATAAATGGGACTGATGTCATCTTGAATGCTTCATTTATTTTGACCTTGATTTATCTGCATTGGGAGCATTGTTTTTTAGGGGAAAAAACAAACAAAACATGTCATGTAGGTTGTCTAAAAATAAAGTGCATTTAAACTCATTTGAGAGAATGCCTTAGTTTAATACATGTATAAACTAAATCCATTGGAGTATTCGTGGAGAAGATAGAGGCTGATCACAGACCACTGCTAGAATGCATAAAAGTGTTTTCAGATAACTTCAGTAGTGGAAAATACTGGACTGGAGTATAAGACAAGAATCAAAGTTTTAATTCTGAGTTTCAGTGAAGGGAAAAAGACCATGCTCATAGCAGTGCTAACATCTGAAAGGGAGCCTTATATATTTTATCACCTACAGTGGAAGTAGTTAACCCTGGAAGAGATTACCAGAAGAATAAAATTACTCAGTTGGAAGCAAAAAAAAAGGAAACAAAAATGAGGTTTGGGAGTACATAGACAGATATCTACATGTAGGCTGATAATTCATTGAAATTGTGAGGAATGCTATGACAAGTAAGCGTAGGGGACTTGGAGAAACAGAGGAAAACCTCTTAACTTAGGTGGCGATGAAAGAATTCTCAGGGGAGGTTATACTTTCAACTAGATACTGCCATGATCTTCAAAATCATATTAGAAAACTGAAGATCAGAAGAAATTTAGAGACCCCCAATCCAGGCCTCCAAGCAGTGAGCAAACTGGTGAGGGGTTGAGTCACATGGAGCTCTGCTGTTACACCAACCCCACTCTGGGCCTCCAAGCAGCAAGCTGAGCTGCAGGTGCCTGCAGCAGCACCACCCCAGAACTCACTCCACCAGCCTCCTCTGGCCTCCTGGATGAATCAGTACCTGGACCCACTGGTACCTGGATCCACACCACAGAGGCACAGGGGTTCATAAAGGCCACTGTCCTGAGCTCCAGAAGATCAAGCAGAAGTGAACAACAGAAAGAGGGCCTCTTTCAGACTCCTTAATGAAAATTGAAGCCACTGGAAAAGTGAAGAGAATCTATGCAATAAAGGCACACCAGACCACTGTGGTTGGAAAGTTGGAGGGATTACCACCTCCCATTGTAACGTGGACTATCCTCAGGGGAAGGGCAGCTGGAACCTGCAGTAGAACCTTGAAGAGTTCAACCCTACAAGAGGCCAAGAGAGCTCAACTTGGGCTTTGCAGCCAGAAATCAGCCTGAAGCTCGGGGACAGCTGCTGGCTTGCTGAGACTAACTGACTTGGATCTATCTATACACTGCTGCTTACATTGTCTATTGTGACAGCAGAAACATACCCTAAGGAGGCCCTTCATTTTTATTTTTAAAATTTTTTCTCTTATTCTTATTTTAATTTTTTGTACTCTTTTCAAAATTTTTTTTTCTGTTCTATTTTTCTCTCACTCTCTTGCTTTCCCACATTGTTCTTCATCTCCCTTTTTGTTCCTGTTCCTACCCTAATTTGGATTTCTTCTATCTCTTTTCTTCTCTCTGTTTCCGTCTTTCAATTTTTATCAGTTTCAAAGGAAAGTGAATAAAGTTTATAGCTTCCCTATTGTTGTTAGGTTGTTCTATTTGTGTCTTTGTTCTTTCATTCTGTCTTTTCCTCTTGTCTTCAACAGTTTCCTAGAGTTTGCGTGATTTTTCTGTGTCCTCCGGCCTCATTTCTAACCTTTCCCTATTCTTCTACTATCTATCCCTCCCTCCCCAACTCCTTCTAAGATCACATCCTGAAGGGTAAAGTTGCTAAATTGAAGAGTTTATTCATTATAAACATATTTTGGGCTGGTCCTTGATTTTGATATAATTCCCATGGTTAAAGGTGATAGATTAATATAGATTAATATCTACCACAAATTTTCATTTTCTAAGCTTTGCTTCATGCTATTGTGTGGCTGATTGTATCACTTAGACTAAGGTGTTGTGTTTGATCTAATGAGTTGTCCTTCCTGGTATAATGAAAATGAGACTGCCTCAGAGTCATTAGAGGCGCTAAACCTAAAGACCATCCATATCAGGAAGATCAAAGTATTAACCCAGGAATTAAAAAAGGACAATACCAACAACAAAAATAGAAATGAAAAGATATTTAAGCAAGGCACAAACCCAGACTTCCAGCTCTGGGGGAAATGGGGTGGAAAAGTCTGATAATCAACCATCTGGACACCCTGAACTGATAGCATAGGAAGTAACAGAACAGATGAATGAGGCTCTAGAAAAATTCAAAACAGAAATAATTTCCCAGATAACTACAGAGATGGTAAGAAGAATGAAAGATATGATTAGAGACTCTAGAACAGAAACAGATTTAAAAAAATAGATTAGTTCAGGGCCATAGTAGAAGCCATGAATGGCCAGCATGGGAAAGACATGGAAACTATGAATGCCAACACAGGAAAGAAATGGACTCAATGAAACAGGTTCAAACAGATATCCTGGAGATTGAAAACTCTATTGAAAGTATACACAACAGCCTGAGTCAATGTGAAGACAGAATAGCAGAGATAAAGGACAGGATGGTGGTCAATGACCATGAAAAGAGAGATCTGTTAAAAATAGTAAAGGATCATGAGAAATCAATCCAAAAGCTCCAAGGTAATGCAAAGAAGAATACTATAAGACTGATAGGAATCTATGAAGTAGTAAGAGAAAGTACAAATAACATTAAAAAACTGTTCACAAAATTAATGACAGAAAATTTCCCAAACAGAGCAAAAGAATTTAACATACAGATAAGTGAGGCATATAGGACTCCAACTAGTCATGATTAATAAAATCTACACTTAGACATATAATAATCAAGATCCCAGAAACCCAACAGAAGAAAAAAATACCATTAGCAGTTAGAGAAAAGAAACAAATCACTCACAAAGGAAAGCCCATCAAAATCACAGCAGGCTTTTCAACAAAAACCTTCAAGTCAAGGAGAGCCTGGAGTGAGGTATATCAAGCCCTAAAAGAAAACAACCTCCAACTCAGACTGATGTATCCTGCAAAAACTCTTTCAAAATTGATGGGGAAATAAGATGATGAAGACCACCTGAGAAACTTCATGAATACCAAACTAGCACTACAAACAATTCTAAGAAATATCATAGAAAAAGACAATAAAGGTCACAACACCTTGAGGCCCAATAGATAAAATCCACTAGGCAAGGTAAGAAATTAAAGGGAGAGGGAGAAAAACAAAGAAGAGCCACCAACAGGAAAATAACATGATGATGATAAACAAATACATATCTATTATAACTATCAATGTTAATGGCCTCAATTCACCAATAAAAAGAAATAGACTGGTAGAATGGATTAAGAAGCAAAATCCAACAATATGCTGTATACAAGAAATGAACCTAGTTCAAAAAGAAACTCATAGACTAAAAGTAAAAGGATGGAAAACAGTTCTCCCTGTGACAGAACCCCAGAAAAAAGAAGAGGTAACTATCTTATTTGCATACAAAGTAAATTTCAAACCAAAACTAATTGAGAGAGACAAAGAAGTTCAGTACATCCCTGTAAAGGGAACAATCCAAGAGGAAGAGATGATCATAAATATATATGCACCAAATATTAATGCCCCCAAGTATACAAAAGAAATATTAAGGGACATGAAAAACCAAATAAGCACTAATACAACTGTAGTGGGGGACCTCAGTATCCTCCTGTCACAAATAGATTATCTAGACAAAAATATCAACAAGGAAATAGTAGAACTGAACCAAGCTGTAGAACAAATGGACTTAACAGATGTCTACAGAGTGTTCCACTCCTGAAAATCAGAATATGCATTATTTTTGGCTGCACTTGGGTCATTCTCCAAAATAGAACACATACTAGCTCCAAGAATATGTTTAAATAAATGCAAAGGACATGAAGTTATCCCTTTATGTTATCAGACCATAGTACAGTTAAACTCAAACTAAAATCCGGAACAAGAAAAGAATGTTCACTATCACCACTATGTTCAATATAGTTCTGGAAACATTAGCCACAGCAATTAAACAAGAGAAAGAAATAAAAGGAATAAAGATAGGAAAGGAAGAAATTAAACTGTCATAATTTGATGACAATATGATACTCTACGTAGAAGACGCAAAAACGCCACCAAAAGACTTCTAGACTTAACTGACAGATTTTTACACGCTAAACACTAAAAAAATCAATAGCCTTCTTGAACACAAATAATAGACTCACTAAGAGAGAAATTGGAAAAACTATCCCTTTCACAATAGCATTCCCCCAAAATGAAATATCTAGGAATCAATATAATGAAGGAAGTAAAAGACAACACTGAAAAAAGAGATTAAAGAGGATATAAGAAAATGGAAAGATATCCCCTGTTCCTGGGTAGGAAGAATCACACATAGTGAAAATGGCCATACTTTCAAAACCACTATACAGCTTCAATACAATCCCTATTAATATCCCAACAGTATATATCACAGAACTAGAGAAAACAATACAAATTCATTTGGAACCAGAAGAGACCTAGAATAGTAAAAGCAATTCTAGGCAATAGAGACATGTCAGGGAGCATCACAATTCCCAATTTGAAACTATACTACAAAGCCACTGTGATAAAACCAGCACAGTACTAACAAAGAAACAGATTTGAGGATCAGTGGAACAGATTAGAAGATGCAGAAAGAACTCCAGACATGCTCAGCTACCTCATCGTTAACAAAGGAGCCAACTATCCTCACCAGAGGAATGATAGCCTCTTTAATAAATGGTGTTGGAAAAACTTGAATTTCAACTTGCCAAAGACTAAAAGTAGAATCCTATCTTTCACTATGCACTAATCTAAAATCCAAGTGGATTAAAGATCTTATAATTAAAACAGAAACACTAAAGTTGTTGGATGATAAGTTACAGAGAACTCTCCAAGACATTGGTATAGGAAAAGACTTTATGAACAAATCCTCAGTGGCACAGGAACTTGCACAAAAATCAACAACTGGTATCTCATCTCATTAAAAAGCTTCTGAACTGCAAGAGAAACCACCAATAGAGCTAAGAGACAATCTACGACATGGGAAAAATTTTTTACCAGCTATTCCTCAGACAAAGGTATGCTAATCTAGAATATATAAAGAAGTTAAAAAAATCAGGCCCCCTAAATATAAAGACCCAATTAAAAATGGGCATCTGAAATGAACAGACATTTCTCAGACAAAGAAGTAAAAGCATCAAGTAAATATATGAAAAAATGTTCCACATCACTGGTCATTTGAGAGATGCAGATGATAACGACACTGAGATTCCACCTCACCCCACAAAGAATGGCTGCTATCAAGAAATCAAGCAATAACAAATGTTGGTGGGGTTGTGGGGAGAAAGGAAGCCTTCTCCATTGTTGGTGGGAGTGCAGACTGGTGCAACCACTATGGAAATCAATATGGAGACACCTCAAACAACTTGGATTAGAAGTCCCATTTTACCTAGCTATTCCTTTGCTGGGTATCTTTCCAAAAGAATTAAAATAATCATACCAGAGTGATATATGTGTACCCACGTTTATAATGGCACAGTTTGTAACAGCCAAAACTTGGAAACAGCCCAATTCCCCATGAACTGAAGACTGGATAAAGAAGTGTGTGTGTGTTTGTGTGTGTTTTCTTATAAAATGGAGTACTACTCAGCCACAAAGAACAAGAAACTAGAGACATTTATATCTAAGTGGATGCACATTGAGGCCATACTCTCAAATGAAATAAATAGGACACACATGTGTAAATACCAAATAGTTTCTCTGGTGTGAAAAACTAAAAGTGTAAATGAGGATGAAAATGTATAGTTGATATTGTGAAATAGGAAAAAACTGCCTAGAGAAGTAGGGGAAGTGGGAGGGATAGGGGAAGCGAAAGAAGGGAAAAGAAAAAATATGAGAAAAGGAAAAAATTGAAACAAACTCTTAGTAAATAGGGAAGGGAGGGCAGGGGAATAGGGAAAAATATAAAAACCGAGATACATTACATAAAGGAACATAATCCCAACGATGAATGTAACTGTGTAGTATACCTAAAATATAGCAATAGGCTTAATGGAAAAAAGAATAAAACTGATACAAATATTTATATATAAGTTTTTATGTAGATATATTTTCACTTATTTTGGATAAACACCCAGGAGAATGATTGCTAGCATGACTGGAAATTTATGTTTATCTTCATAAGAATCTGCCAAATTTTATATGAAACTGGATAGGGGTTGTACTAGTCTACATTCCTAATGGAAATATATAAATTATCTAATGACGTATTTATTACCCCTAGTAGCACTTAGAATTGTGTCACACACACACACACACACACACTCATTTGTTCTACTACTTAATAATATACAAATATATATTTAACCATTCTGAGATGCATTCAGTGGTATCTTATTGTGGTTTTAGTTGGTTTTCCTGCAGTGCTTAATGATATAAAACAGATTTTTATTTTCTTTTTAAATTTTCTTTTTTCTGTTTATTGGTGCATGTTTGCAGTACACAATGAATACCTAACTTCTGGGGAGTTGCTACATGTACATAATACATTTCAATTCTTTTTAATCCCCCATCCCTTCTTTCCCCACTCTATTTCTTAGTTGCCTTCCTCTTTGCAGCTCTCTCCCTATTTCTATTATCTACATTCTACTTTACTCTATAT
The DNA here is from genome assembly GCF_012274545.1 of Fukomys damarensis. Lineage (NCBI taxonomy): Eukaryota > Metazoa > Chordata > Mammalia > Rodentia > Bathyergidae > Fukomys > Fukomys damarensis. The sequence goes on along the minus strand of NW_022900951.1, from coordinate 45,069,700 downwards.
TTATATTTTGGGTTTTATCATGGAATAGAAACCACAGGATATATAAGCTTGTACGTCTGATTTATTTCACTTAACATTATGTTCACAAGGTGCATCCATTTTCCTATAAATTATTCAAGCTTATACTTCTTTCTGGCGGAGTAGTACTCCATTGTGTATAAATATCATATTTTCTTATCCATTCATCTGTTGATGAACATATAGTCACTTCCAAGATTTAGCTATTATGAATTGTGCTGCAAAGTCATGCTATGACTCCTTTGATTCTTTCAGGAATGTCACGACTGGGTGTGTATGTACTGCACTGCAGCTCCACTTCTCTGCTGTGTAAGCAGGTTACCAGGATCACAAACTTAGCTCCAGCAAAGGAGTAAAAGGACTAAGTTTGAAAGGGAAAACAAAGATAGTTTATTTGAAAGAAACTAAAGAAGCAAGGGACAGAAAGCTACCCTGTGAAAGGGTAGGGGGCTTTGGAAAGATGAAAGACCTATGGGATCTTTATTCTTGGCTGCTTTTATTGGATGTCCAAGCCTTTGTCCCTACCTGGAACTTGTCATAAGCAAATTGGTTCTCTGAGCTGCCATAGATGGATCTCAGGCCCCAAGACCCTTAAGCTGCCACACCATTGCCTATGTGCACATTCCTACTGGCCTTTATTTGATTTTTCTCTTGCTAGGTCAGGTGCTATGTAGAATTTATGTGTTGGTTAAAAGGGGCCTTACATATAAGGTCAAGTCAACAGTTAAGTAAATGGTGAGAAAAAAATCTGTATGTGTGTTTGTGTGCATGCACACGTATACTAAATAAGAGCTGTCTTTTAAGTGGTTGCCCCATTTCTACTTTGCATTTTATTGAAGGTGGGGAAGGGTGATTAGGCTCACTTGCTTAGGGCACTTGCCAGGCTTAGCAGCTTTCTCCTATCTTATTTCTCCCCCTCAGGAAAGTTTTAATTCTTTCCGGCCAGGAGGCCCTTATATTATATTTATTTCTTGCCTACAAACCCTTTTTTGCTACAGGGAAGATTCCCAGAAGAGGAATAGTTGGGTCAAATGGAATTTGATTTTAGTTTTCTGAGCAATTTCTATACTGATTTCCAGAGTGAATGTGCCACTAACAATATAGATGCATTCCTTTCCCCCCAGAGACTCACTAGCATTTATTATTCGATTTCTCGATGAGAGTCATTCTTTCCAGAGCAAGGTGGAATCTTAGTATTTTAATTTAAATTTTTATAATGGCTAAATGTTATGAACATTTTTCATGTATTTATTAGCCACTTATTCTTCTGAGAAGTATTTATTCATTTCACTTGTCCATTATTTATTGCGTCTTTTATCTTGGGGTCTAATTTTTTTTATTCTTTATATATTCTAGGTATTAGTCCTCTTGTGAGGAATTGTGATAGCCAGCCGACTTCATCTTGCACCTCAATGCCAGTTTGTACCTGCGCTTGGACAAAGTGCTTGCGCTTGAACAAAGCACCCCAAACCCCCACATCCTGCTTGGCAGTAAACTCACTGCAGTTGCAGGATATTTTGTCACTCACCTAGTGTGTGTGAAACTTCCTTGCGCCCCCCCAACAACCTGGCATGGTTCTGCTTCTGTAAGATTCCGCTTGTTCTCCCCTGAGCCCTCCCCGACTGAAAGCATGATTTAAAAGGAGAAATCAGAACACTTCCCCTTGCCCAGGAAACTTTGAGTGCTAGCCCCTCCTCGGCTGCTGGCTGCAATAAAGAGTCTCGAATCTGGCACAGAGTGTGGTGCCTCTCTATTATTTGAACTTGCTTTTCCATAACAGAATACCTGGTAATTTTTCCCCCACTCGGTAGGTTTTCTCTTCACTATGTTGGTTGTTCCCTTTTCTGTGCAGAAACTTTTTAATTTGATGTGATCCTATCACAGGACTGGATCTGGGGATGTTCCTGAAGCAGAGAAAGGAATTTAACCCATCCTAAACATAGACTATTTGGAATTTTGCTGACTCCCATCGGAAAAAGAATTTTTATTTAGGACTACTCAGTAAGAGGTATGGGAATGGTTTTATTAGGCAGTAATTAAAACAAAATTAAAAGGTACACACTCAAAGCAATACAGTGTGGGCCTTCAAGAGAGATACCTTATGAGCTGCAGCTAGGTATATTTATGGAGCCCTGAGGGCATTGTCAAGATGGGTAATCTAGGATGTGTATTCTCGCTGTCAGATTTTCCATTTTGTAGGCTATGTTAAAATGCAAATTATTTATATGGGTTTGAAATTGAGATATGTTGCCAAAATATAGGTGGCCTCTGAAAGGCAATGGAAGAAGCATAATTTACAGGTGAAAAGAACAGGTATAGAGCAAATGTATAGTTTCATTATTACTTAAAGACCTTTAGGAATTTTTTGAGTGAGTTTTTTGTTTTGTTTATTTAGTTTGCCATTAATGTTAAAATGTGATAGCTAGTTCAGTTTTGACCTACAAAATTTTTCATAGCCCTTTTAAGAACTTTTTTAAACCTAAAAATTGTTTTGAAATTAATAAGATTTGAATCATTGGTAAGAGAATAAGAGACCATTACCTCATGATAATATAAGCTCAGGCTCATAAATGATTAGAGGAAAGGAATAAAAGCAACAGTAATATACCATTTTTCAACATACTAGAAAGTCAATGTAAACAAAAAAAAGAAAGACTGATATAGACAGTATTGTCACAGTGATGGTAAGCAAACATTCTTAAGTGTCCAGAGAACAAACTTAACATTGGCGAGAGCAAAATGAATAATCTACGTCTTCAGACCAACCCTCAGGATGGTTGTTATGAACTGATTACAGAAGAGGCCACTGGCCACCCTCAGGAAAACAAACAAGCAGTTATAGTCAGTCCTCATTGTTAATGTCTGGCCACCAATGGAATTCATCAACCGAGAGACTACGGTTTAAGTAACTTTTGTGTGAAACATTTTTTCAAGTATAATTTTAAAATCCTGACTCCTTTGTCTGATGGACTATTTTTGTGCAGCTGTTTTAGGCTGAGGAAGGGTGTTGATCCTGCCTAGCTAGGGACCAAAAGTTTTATCTTCACCAAACTAAAGAAGACATAGGAATAGCAGGCTTTTGTTTTGAAGAATGATAATCTTTTGACTCCTGAAAAAGAGTATAAGAATGTTAGCAAGCTACTGTGATCATTTTCACTGTCCTATTCTCACTCTGCAGATCACATTTCTTTTCTACCTTCAATAAATGTACATCCTTGTTGCTTTTTTCATGTGCCTTGTCCAATTTTTTTTGTTCAGGACACCAAGGACTTGGACACAATCTCTTCAGGATCCAAAAGTTAGTAACATTTTCTTAGTGAGTGCAGTCAGAAGAGGGTTAGGTAATTTAGGAATGTGTCTGCAGGCCTGAGGAAAACAAAGGGAACAAAAGGTGAAGGTCAATAAAACCAGTGCTACCTGAACTGTCTGAAGAAAAAGACCACGCAAAAGATGAAAGCTATCCCTTTGAATCTCTTGAGGCTTCTTGTCAAAAAGCAGGACTCTAGTACTGTTTTGGATGAAGATAAGTAGAGCCATAGGTACAGATAAGCAGAGTCACTAATGAATCCAGATTTACCACAGTTCAAATGGGCACCTGTATTAGGATTCCTGCTTTTAATTGGATTCATAATGTGGATAATTTTCCTACAGCTATGGCTCTCAGGCTCTTGGTAGTTTATCTCATATGCCTCTTCACCATTCTTTCTTCTCTGCAGGAAGCATGTAAATAAAACTCATTTAACACTTCTCTCAAATAATAGCACAGGAAACTAATTATCTCTAATTGCCGGATCTTCATAATCTACTTTTCCTTTAGTATGCATTTCCCATTCATAATGATAATATTCATCATGGGGAATTTGTATACATACAGATTTTAATTTTTTTCCCATTCCCCTTCACTCCCTTCAATGCTTTATATTTCCTGTCTTACTAACGCTCTCCATTTTTTTTTCTTCAAGTCTCTTATTTATCTATTTATTTTTATTTTTTTCTGTTTTAGGCACCAGGGATCAAACCTGGGAACTTTTTCTTTCTTTTTAAAAATCCCTTGTCTCTTTCTTTCCTTATCTTCCCCTCCACTGCACCCCTTCCCATTTGAAAAAGTTCTTCCTACTTACCAGCATTTATCCTCTATTTTGGTCCTTATTTACACTTTGGGTTTCTCACACAAGAGAAACAATGTGATATTTGAACTTGTGTGTCTATTTATGATCTCAAGATGAATCCATTTACTTAAAAATGTCTCATTTATCCTTCTTTATAGCAGGGTAGTACTTCATTGTATATAAATATCACATTTTTTAATACATTCGTTGATGGCCATGTAAGCTGTTTCCAATTATAAAATTGTGAGGGCTGGGGATTTAGCTCAGCGGTTCCACTGCCTGCCTCGCAAGCTCAGGGTCCTGAGTTTGATCACTCGTACAAAAACAAAACAAAACAAAACAAAACAAAATCAATTATAAAATTGTTTTGCTTTAAATATGGGCATGTTATAAAATTGTGTTGCTTTAAACATGGGTATACATGTATCACTGTGGTATGACTTTTTCAGAAAGATACCTAGAAGGGGAATAGCTGGGTCAAATGAAATCTCTAGTTTCAGTCTTTTGAGGAATGTCCATCCTGATTTCCATATTGATTGTACCAATTAACATTCCCACCAACATTGGAGAAATGTCCCTTTTTCCCCCAAGAACCTGATCAATGTCTGTTATTGGTTGATTTTTTTTGATAATAGCCATTCTTTCTAGAGTAAGACAGACTCTTTTCTGTTGTTTGTTTGAGATAGGGTCTCACTATGTAGTTGAGACAGACCTGGAACTATGTAGCTCAGGTTGGTCTCAAACTCACAGTGATCCTCCAGCCTCAGCCTCCTGAGTGCTGGGATTACAGGCGTGCGCCACCACACCCGGCAAGATGAACTCTTAATGTTATTTTAATTTGCAACTCTCAAATGGACTAGAATACTGAACATTTTTCATGTATTTATTTTCTGTTTATACTTTTTCTTTTTAAATCAGGGATCGAACTTGGGCCCTTGTGCTTGCGAGGCAGGTGGCAGCAACACTGAGCTAAATCTCCAGCCCCAGTTTGTACTTTTTTTAATCTAAGAAATATCTATTCACTTTGGATGCCCCATTTTTGGATTGGGTCTTTAAATATGGTGGTGGTCTATTTTATTTTAGTTCTTTATATATTCTAGATATTAATCCTCTGTGTGAGGTGTAGCTGGTAAAAATTTTTTCCCATTTTGTGAGATATCTCTTCACTCTGTTGGTGGTTTCTTTTGCTGTGCAAAAGTCTTTTAATTTGATGTGATCCCATCTGTTCTTTGTAGTATTTCCTGTGTAATTGGGGTTTTGTTCATAAAGTGCCTACAGCTATGTCTTCAACTGTTTTACCTATTCTACCTTCCAGCAGATAAAGTATTACTGCTTCAATATTTAGGTCTTTCATCCATTTCAATTGTAGTTTATTTATGCAGTTATGTGTCTACATTAAATCTTTGACATATGGAAAACCAGTCTTCCCAGCACCATTTATTAAAAAGGCTATCATTCTTCCAGTGAAGGAATTTGGCCCCTTTGTCAAAGATAAGGTAGCTCAGTGTGCTTGGAGTTGTTTCTTCATGTTGTGTTCTCTTCCATTGATCCTCAAGTCTGTTTTTTCTTTTTTTTCCAGTACCATGCTGTTTTTATCACTGTAACTTTATAGTATAATTTCAAATCAGGGATTGTGATGCCCACTGACTTGCCCTTGTACCCAGAATTGCTTTTGCCACCCTAGGTCTTTATTTCACATGAATTTTAGGATTGTTTTCTCTAGATCTGTGAGGAATGCTATTAGTATTTTGATTGTGATTATATTAAATCTATATAATAGTTTTCGAAATACAACTATTTTCATTATAATGGTTCTGCCCCTCTAAGAACAAGACATATCTTTCCATTTTCTGATGTTCCCTTTGAACTCCATTTTCAGAATACTGTAGTTTTCAATGTAGAATTCTTTCACTTTCTTGGTTCTATTTATTCCTATATATTCCATTTTCCTTAATGCTATGGTGAAAGGCATAATTTTCCTAATATTTTCCTCAGTGAGTTTGTTATTGGTGCAGAGGAATGCTATTGATTATAAAATGCTGACTTTGTATCCTGCTATGGTATTGAATTTGGTTATTAATTCTAGGAGTCTTTTGGTGGAGTTTTGGGCCCTTCTATGTAGAGGATCACACAATCAACAAATAATGATAATTTAACTGCTTCATTTCCTATTCATATTTCTTTCATTTATTTCTCTTCTCGAATTTCTCTAATGTTTCCAGAACTATATCGAACAAGAGTGGTGAAAGCGGACATCTTCATCTTGTTCCCAATTTTAAAGTGAAAGCTTTCAGCTTTTGTGCCTTTAGTATGTTGTAGGCAAATAATGATAATTTAACTTCTTCCTTTCCTATCCATGTTCTTTTTCTTTCTCTTGTCTAATTGCTGTAGTTAATGTTTCTAGAACTATATTGAACAGCAGAGGTGATTTTGGGCCCCCTTGTCATCCTGATTCTAGAGGGAAAGCTTTCAGTACTTGATCGTTTAGTATGATGTTGGCTGTTTGTTTGCCACAGATTGTTTTTAATGAGATTGAAATAAAAACCTTCTATTTTAATTTTAATTAGTGTTTTAAACATGAATGGGTGTTGAACTTTTTTTAATGCTTTTTCTGCATCTATAGAGATGGTCATGCGGTTCTATTAATGTCATGTATTACACCTATTGATTTGCATATGTTGAACCATCCCTGAATCCCTGGGAGGAATCCCACTTACTCATGTGTACAATTTTTTTTATGACTTGCTGTATTCTATTTGCCAACACTTATTGAGGGTATTTGCATCTATGGTTCCTAAAGAGTTCAGCTTGTAATTCTTTTATGATTGGGCCCTTTTTTGGTTTTGGTATCAGGGTAATGCTTGCTTCCAGGAATGACTTTGGGAATATTGTTTTCCTTTAAATTTTATTAAAGAGGGGCTCAGTTACATCACACCTGCCTCACAAACACAAGGTATATATATACACACACACACACACACACACACACACACATGCATACATATATACACACAAGTTTAAGGAATAATGGCATTCAACCTTTTCTAAAGTTCTTGTAGAATTCACCAGTGAATCTGTCAAGACCTGAGTTTTCTCAGTTGGTAGGTTTTTTATCCCTTCAATTTCATTGCAATACTGGATCATTTCGAATTTTTGTATCTTCTTGACTCAGCTTTTGTCATTCATATATATCTAGGAACCTATATACTACTTCTGAATTTTCCATTTTATTAGAGTACAGGTTCCCCAAGTGGTTCCCAATGATCTGGATTTCTGCAGGATCTATTGTGATTTTGCCCTTTTCATTCCTACTTGCATGGATTTGGGTCTATCCACTGCTTGTTTTGATACGGTTTTGCTATGAGGTTATTTTATTTAAGCTTTCAAAAAAATCTCTTAAATCCACTGATTTCTTGTATTGTTTTTTAGTCTCAATTTAATTAATTTTTCCTCCTATCTTCATAATTTCCTTCCTCATACTAGGTTTGGGTTTACATTGTTCTTGTACTTCTACAACCTTGAGGTTCAACATTACACTATTTATTTGAGCTCACTATTATTTTGATGTGAGAATTCACCACTATAAACTTCCCTCTTAGGACTTCTTTCATTGCATCTCATAGCTTCTGGTGTGTCATACTGGCATTATTGCTTGATTGTAGAAACTGTCTAATTTCTCCTTTAATGTCATCTGTGACCCATTGGTTATTCAAGAAGGTACTATTTCATTTCCATTTGTTTACACAGGCTTTGTTCTTTTGCCATTGATTTCCAAATTTCATTGCACTATGGTCTGGTGATACACAAGGGACAGTTTCAATTCCTTTTAAATTTACTAAATTATGGTCTATGAGATAGTATATGTGATATTGAGAAGAATGTGTATTTAGTTATTCAGTGGAACATCATATAGGTATCTACTAAGTCTATTTGTTCAAAGGTTTGGTTCAACTCTGATATTTCTATGTTGATTTTTTTGTCTAGTTGATCTATTTGTCACAGTGGGGCATTAATGTATCCTATTACAACTGCATTGGTACTTATCTTATTTCTCATGTCCATTATTACTTGTTTTATGAAGTTTGGTACACAGGTATTTGCGGCATATATATTTATGACTGTCACCTCTTTCTGTTGGATTGTTCCCTTCTTCAGTAGGAAGTGACCTTCTTCGTCTCTTGTGATCAGTGTTGGCTTAAGATTCAATTTTTTTGTAATTAGGACAGCTACACCTGCTTTTTATTAGGGTTCCTGCTGAATGGAGTACTGTTTCCATCCTTTACCTTTCAGTCTATGAATTTGTTTTTGAGTTAAATGTGTTTCTTATATGCAGCATGTTCTTGGATCTTGTTTTTGATCCATTCTGCAAATCTGTTTGGTGAATTGAGACCATTCATACTGATGGTTATAAGTAATAGGTATTAACATCCATGTCATTTTTCTGTTTTGGTTTCATTTCCCTTCTATTTAATTGCCCACCTTGCCTGGTGGATTCATTTTATTGGGGTTTTGGAAATTGTTATCTTCAGTCTATTTTTAGGATACCCTACAGAGCTTTCTGGAGTGCTGGTTTTTGGTCATGGATTTCTTCCGGTGCTCTTTGTCATGGAAGTAATTTATTTCTCCATCAAAAACAATTTTTTTGTATCAGGGATTGAATTTAGGACCTTGGACTTGCAAGGCAGGAGTGGTGCTACTGAGCTAAATCTGTGGCCCTCTCTCCATCAATTTTGAAAGATAATTTTGTGGACTACATCAATCTAGGTTGGAGGCTGTTCTCTTTTAGGGCTTTAAATACTTCAATCTAAGGTCTCTTTGACTTTATGGTTTGTGTTGAGAAGTGTGCTATAATTCTGATGGCTTTTCCTTTGTAATTGGTTTCTTTGTAACAGATTTTAAGATTCTGCTTTTATGTTGAATTTATTGAATCTTGACTATTGTGTCTTGGTGTATTTTTTATCATGGCTATTTGAGTTATATATGCCTCACTTATCTGTAAGTCAAATTCTTTTTCTGTGCTTGGAATGTTTTCTGCTATTATTTCTGTGAATAAGTTTTTTATGCACTTTGTGCTGTTTTCTGATTTTTCATTCATTCAAATTAATCATACATTAGTTTTCTTTGCATCATCTCCTCTGAATTCATTATCTTATTCACTTACTTTGATACTTCTGCTGCTATCATTTCAGAAATTTCACCTTTGTGACTTTTGATTTATTTCTCCTTGATGTCCCCTGGTCTTGCTTTGAGGGTATTGGGAGCTTTTGGGTACATTTTGCTTCTATGTTTTCCCTTTTTCTGTTTTTTTTCCCTCATTGTTTATTGTTTTCTGCGTTGAGGCTTGCAAACTGCTTATGGTGGATAGCTTTATTGGTAGTATCAATACCTGTTTTTGTAATGACTACTTTTCCCAGATGTCTTCTAGGCATAGGTAGCTATTGTTCTTTGAGTTTGTCCCAGGATCATATCATCTCTGTTTATTAGGGATTAAAGGTTACAGCCTGTTTGTCCTAGTACACTGTTCTTTGGTAATGGACTGGAGTATTGTTTATAATCCCCAGACAATATATGGATTAGCATACAAGGAAAAGCAATTGATCACAACTTTGTCACCTTTGCTAAAGTAGTATAATCAGCAATAACAATAGCATAGAGGACAAACTAGATAATGATAAAGTATGATTACTAACACTTTGCCACCCTCTTACTTTTCTCATTGCTGAAAAAAAAATACCCAATGCCCAAAGTTAAAGGAGGAAAGATTTACTTGGCTCACAGTTGTAGAGGTTTCAGTTCATAGTTGGCTGGCTCCAAGGCATGACAGATGAGCATCACAGAGGAGAAACAGTTCATGGCAGGCAAAGGGCAGCAAGGTAGCAAAGAGCAAGATACAAGCAAGGAATCAAGCAGCAAGTGACAAGTGACAAATAGCGACCCTCTTTCTGTCTCTTATAATCTATCCAGGCTACCCACCCTTCAGGCAGGTAACACTCACATCCATCCAGATTGAGGCAGCTTTAATCCTAGCATCACACCATGAATCAATCCCAGCATATGGTTTTTTTTTTTGGTTTTGGTTTTGGTTTTTTGGTACCAGGGGTTGAACTTGGGTCCTTCTGCTTGTGAGAGAGGTGGCAGAACCATTGAGCTAAATCCCTGGCCCAATGTAATTAAGTTTGGTCCATTTATTTATTTATTTATTTGGTACTGGGGATTGAACTCAGGACCTTGTGCTTACAAGGCAGGTGGCAGCATCACTGAGCTAAATCCCCGGCCCTTCTAGCATCTATGTTTGATTCCAGCATCACACACTCTAGATTCAGCCACCTATGATCACATAAGGCTTTGGGGGGACATCTAGATATAAACCATAAAAGCCACTTTTTTGTGATGCATATTTTATTTTTTAAACATTGTTAATTTTATTGGTACAATTTAAATATGCATAATGATCACATTTGTCATAGGAAATTTGTACCTCTACATGGCACAAGATTCCTTTTTTTCTCCAATCTCCTCCTCTCCTTTTAATCCTCCTTCCCCTCATTTACAAAAATGTTATTTCCATTTTATTCCTTCTTTTCTCATTTTTTCTTTTCCCTTCTTTCTTTTCCAAGTCCTCCTTTCCAGTTTCCTTTCCCTTTGAACAATTTCTTCCTATTTCATATTATCTATTATACATTTTGGTCCTTTTTTACCCTTTCAGTGTCTCACATCAGAAAAACAATGAAATATTTATACATGTGTGTTCAATTTATTTTTCTTAAGAGTATACTCTCAAGGCGCGCTCATTTAGCTACAAATGTCTCAAGTTTATCATTATTTATGGCTGAGTAGCACCTCATTGTATTAAAAAAAATCATGTTTTTTTATCCCTTCATCGATTGATGGGCATTTGGGTTGTTTCCAAGATTTGCAAACTGTGTCAGTATAAACATGGGTGTGCATATATTGCTGTGGTATGATGCTTTAAATTCTTTCGGGAGGATATTCTGAAGAATAGCTGGGTTAAATGGGATCTCTAAGCCTTTTTTGAGGAATCTCCACAATGATTTCCACAGTGGTTGCACCATCTGCACTCCCACTAACAGTGGAGAAGGGTTCCTTTCTCCTCACAGCAATGTCAGCCTTTGTTGAATTAGCCTTTCTTTCTGGAGATGGAATCTCAGAATTGTTTAATTTACATCTTTTGGATGACCAGTGATGTTGAACACTTTTTCATATATTTATTTGCCATTTCTGCTCCTTCATCTGAGAAGTGTTTATTCATTTCAAATGCCTATTTTTGTATTGGGTCTTTAAGGGACTCTAATTTTTTTCAATTCTTTGTATTTCTAGATATTAGTCCTTTATCTGAAGAACAACTGGCTAAAAATTTCCCACTTTGTGGGTTGTCTCTTCACTCTGCTGGTGATTTCTTTTGTGGTGCAAAGCTGTTTAATAGGATGACATCCCAGTTGTTGATTCTTTGTATAATTTCCCTTGCAGTCTGGGTTTTGTTCATGCAGTCTTTGCCTACCCCATGTCCTCAAAAGTTCTACCTATTCTCTATTCCAGCAGATTTAGTGTTTCTGTTTTAATATTTCAACCTTTGATCCATTTTGAGTTTAGTTTAGTGCGTGGTGAGAGACATGGGTCTAGTTTTAGTCTTTGGCATATAGAAAGACAGCTTTGCAGCACCACTTATTAAATAGGCTATCATTTTTCCAGTGACTGTCTCTGGCCCCTTTTTCAAAGATAAGGAAGCTAAATGTGTTTGGGGTTGTTTCTGCATCTTCTAATCTGTTTCATTGATCCTCAGATCTGTTTTTCTGTCTATACTAGGCAGTTTTTTAAATCACAACAGCACTTTTAACCATAAGTACAAGATTTATAGTTGAATAAATTTTAAGACAAATCAGTTCATTATATACAGTAAATATCTACTCAATAGAGCAACTTTACCCCTTTTCACCCTAGAGAAGTTTTCAGCCACAGGAAAGTATAGTTAACTACCTACAGATTCATAAGTGTAAACAGTATGCTTAAGGGAGCAAAAAGAAAATAAGAAATAGATTATGAAAAAATAAGCAAAGTAGAAGCAAAGAAGATTGATGTAAAGGGTCATATTTAAGAGTAAACAGAAATTAGTATTAGATAACAGTAACAAAGAAAATCAACAATTTATCAGAAAGATCAATTTATCAAAGGGAGAGATAACAGGGAGCAAAGTTTAAACTACAGTAAAAGAAAATAAGAAAAATAAGGGAAGAAGTTGAGAGAGGAAGTAAGGAAAGAAGAGAGAAAGAATAAAAGGAGGACCTATTCAAACAAATAAAACAAAGTAATACAGATATTCCTTGTTAATGGCTTATCTCTTTAAAGACTGGATGTATGGCTGAGTCTCACTGTTTGGACTTATGACCCACTACTTGGGACTTAAAACCCATCTTTTTTTTTTTTGGTATCTGTACATCTTGTCAGTAGATCCTCAATGTCTTTTTTGAACAGTACATCTTATTTATATAGTATTGTAAGTTCGCTGATTGTACTGTGTAGTACAGTACTATAGTTTTATGTTCTGTTAAATATTATAGTACTGCATGTAAGAGTTATGCAAATAAAAGCAAAGTCATCAATTTGGAGTTTCCTTTGACCATTTCTTTGTTCTGAATATTGTAAGGTACATACAATATACAATTCCTCATTTAGTGGCCAATTCACTTAATGACCTAGTTACAGGCAAGCAGGGTAAAAGAATTCAAGGTACAGATAATTGAGGCATATAGGACTCCAAATAGCCACAATTAAAAAATCTACACCTAGGCATATAAGAGTCAAGATTCCAGAAATCCAACAGAAGGACCAAATATTAAAAGCAATTAGAAAAAGAAACAAATTACTTCTCAACACAAACCCTCAAGTCAAGAGAAGCATGAAGTATTTCAATCGCTAAAAGGAAACAATCTCCAACCCAGATTACTGTACCCTGCAAAACTATTTTTCAAAATCAGTGCAGAAACAAGATACTTTCACAACAAGAACACCTGAGGAACTACATGAATATCAAAACCAGGACTTCAAATAATTCTAAACAATATCCTATAAAAAGGCAAGGCAGGTCAGGATGTTCAGTGGTGCCGCTGCTTGCCTTGCAAGTGCAAGGTCCTGAATTTGATACCAGATACTGAAAAAAAAAAAGGAATATTACAACTCCATGAACCCAAAAAGAATGAAGCCATCAAGCAAGGCAAGCAATGGAAAGGGGAAAAAAGAGTCAAAAATAGGAAAATATCATAACACTGATAAATCAATACATATCAGTTATAACCATCAATGTGGCAACTACACATCACATCAGTAATGTGGTCTCAATTTGTGGCAACTGTACAAGCTAGGGTATCAGACCAGGAAATGTGTATGGCCATTGGGTTCTGAGCCTCTGGTCATGGATTTCTGCTGGTTGGGGACCGATGCTGGGTACCTGTTGTATATTCCAGTGTTCATGAGACCAGCTTCAAACATCAAGTGGAGGCTTGTACCACCTTGGGGTACCCAGGGGAGACTGAACTGCTCCCAGGATTAATGTCTGGAGGTTCCAGCAGGACCAATGAGGGCATAAAGTGCTAAGTGGTAGCTCACAGGAGCACAGAGCAAGTCAGTAGACCTTTAGCTCTTGCTGCTAACCAGGCAGAGGACTAATCTAATGCTCTGAGTAGGGATTCTGTCCAGTCTGAGGCAATATGTAGGGTGGAGACTCTGTTGTGGCCAGGGTGCGGGCACTCCCTTAGGATGGGTGTGCCAGAAAGAGACTCATGTGAGATTAGAGCTCCCTGTGGAAAGCCAGATTCCCCAGGATTGGCAATAAATGTTACAGAGAGTCTCTGACAGGTCTACAAGTGGTGCAGGGGCATGGGAGCTCACCGTGGACTTAAGCAAGTCTGGGATATTGGGTACAGACTCAAACCTGACTAGTGTTAGCACTGTGGGACAGGTGAATATCTTAGTTGGTGTGAGAAAAACTTGAAGCATTTGGTGGTAACTCAGGCATGCCAAGGGTCCAGTAATAATGACTGACTCCTGATACAGGCAATGTTCTTTGTTTTTTCCTCTCAGAGTCTGAACTTTCGTAGGTGTGTAAGGATCCTCTCCTGCCCGAATCGCTTTTTAATTTTTATTAAGTTTATTGGTACATTTTAGGTGTACAATACAGTTACATTCATCATTAGGATCTTGTACCTTTACATGATGTATCTTGGTTCTTATTTTTCCCCATTCCCCAGCCCTCCCTTAAGCCCCCTCACCCTTCCCTGTTTACAGACATTGTTTCCATATTTTTCCTTTTCCTTTTTACCTTTCCCCTATCCCTCCCACTTCCTCTACTCTTTTAGAACTTTTCTTCCTATTATACAATATCAATTATACATTTTGATCCTTATTTACAGTTTTAGTTTTTCAAAACAGAGAAACTATTTGGTATTTACACATGTGTGACATTAATTTTACTTGTGAGTATGGCCTCAATGTACATCCATTTAACTATAAATGTCTCTAGTTTTTTGTTCCATATGGCTGAGTAGTACTCCATTTTATTAAAAAAAAAAAAAAAAACAACAACACATCTTTTCTATCCAGTCTCCAGTTGATGGAAAATTGGGCTGTTTCCAAATTTTATAAACCGTGCCACTATAAACATGGGTAAGCATATAGCACTGTGGTATGACTCTTTTAATTCTTTTGGAAAGATACCTAGGAGAGTATGGGACTTCTAATCCTAGTTGTTTGAGGTGTTTCCATATTGATTTCTACAGTGGTTGCACCAGTCTGCACTCCCATCAACAGTGGAGAAGGGTTCCTTTCTCCCCACAGCCCCATGAGCCAATCCTCTCCTGCCTGAATCTTGCAACTATATTATGTGCCAGCAAAAATGATGCCAGGCTGCAGCCTGCTTAGTGTTCAGAGAGAAAACAATGGAATGAAAGGTGTCATATACTGTAGGGGCCACTGGCACATGTGACAAAGGCCAGGTGTCTGAAGACATAAAGTCTGTCGTTTAGTGTAAGAGCATGACAGACTTTGTTACATAATAAATCAGCATGGATGACCATGCACGGTCCACACAGCTATGCAAGTTTGCATGGCTATTTTGTCTAAATGTGTCTCAGAAAAGCTGAAAAGACACATAGCTCTTGAGCTTGGCAGCTGCAGCTCCAACTCTCATTCTCTGACACTGCCCTGATGCTGAAAATCAAAGTTGTTTTCTACTTTTTTGTGATCTCTGCTCCAAGCATGTTCATTTCTTTGGGAACCTTGCCTGGTCAGACCCCCTGGCCCCAGCATATACCCCCTGGTCTATCTTATGAGACTAAATTCTGCCATGCTGCTTGGATCATTCCAGCTATGTGGGAAATCCTCAAAATGGCTCTTCCTGAGGTGGGTGAGAGGACAACTTCCTTTAACTCTTGTGTGTATGTTTTATTTGTTCTAAGCCAGGTGTGGAGGGCACATTGAAATATAAAGTATGATCAAAGAAATGTGATTTTCAAAATTAATTATTGTTTTTTAGCAAATTTATATAGAATATAAAGAGATAACAGTTTTAGAGTTTTACAAGGGAAATTGAAAATCAAGAGCAAACAGCATCTTAGCATAACAATTATGATATTATACTAGAACCATTTGGCTTTTGTTATCTCTAAAATATATATAAATTTTTATTTTTGTATAAAATAACTTTAATCAGTTATCACATACATCTGTAAACAAGTACAATCTACTTTAAAAGATACTATATTTTAAACAAATGTATATGAGTTTATGTTATTTCATATTTTGTAATCAGGTAAAGATAACCAAAAGCCTAACAGTGGAAAACAAGAAATTATCTTAATAAAATATAAAACTTTTGGTTTTTCTCTGGTTTTTGTAGAAAGCACTTTAATAGCTTAAGAAAGTGTTATTGCTTTAGACATAGAAAACTTAACCTTTTAATAATGGATAACTTAATTACATATATATATGTAATTTAAATGGCATTTGTTGGGGTGGGGTACAATAAGACTCTGGGGAAAAACTAGATAAGCTACCTATCAGTAGAGAAAATTGAAGCAAATTGATATATGCATGTGCTGTTTTAGCCATGCAGGGGAGTTTTGTTCATAGTTTCTCAGGCTGCACAGTCCCTCACCTAGGGAAATTTTAAAAAGTACTAAATATAAAATTAAATATTAGAAATTTAAATGTCAGTCAACTTCAGAAAGCAATTTTTAACATCATATATATAATTTATGAAAACACACTTGATAAACCAGAATATATTATCTTTTATAAACTTTAAGCCAACAATACTTGAATTTATATTTAGCCTCTGATGACTTAGCTGTAACAGGACTCATAAACATTAATCCTATTTGTCTTTACTTATTCATTCATCTTAACATTTGTTTTAGATAACTCATGAGAACCAAAGCATAGCACAGCTAACATTTTAAAATATAATTTTTACTTTAACCTAGGAAAAGCTCTTGGAAGTTACTGTACACAGAAAACAATGGATACTACATTTATAAAAGCACGTTTAAAGATAAATATTATCTTGATTGGCTAATAACCTGGATTAAAACATGTCACGAACTTTTAAAAAAAGCTTTACTTTTTATTTTTTGAAACAGGGTCTAGCTATTTAGTTCAAGCTGGTCTCAAACTCACTACATAGCCCAGGCTTGTCTTGAACTGATGGTGCTCCTTCAGCCTCAGCCTCCCAAGTGCTGGGACTACAGGCATGCCCCACCATGCTTGGCTAGGACAATATTTACTCTTGTGTTACTAACCAATTTAAATTAACTCCCTATTGAGCTATGTGAACAAAAAGTATTTAGTTTAATATGAGTTTGTATTTATGTATAAGTCAATTTATTTTACATTAATACTGGGGATTGAACTCAGGACCTCGTTCTTGTGAGGCAGATGTGGTGCCACTAAGCTAAATTCCCAGCCCTATAATCCAATTTAAATACAACATTTTAAAAGTATAACATATCTGAAAGTTAACATACAGAAACATATATATTAACCTAAATCATATTTAACCTTTATGTTATTAAACTTTAAAGACTTATAAGATTTATGTAAGCCTTGAGCCCAGCAGCTTTTATCCTTCAATGTTTTAAGCATGTTTGGTAACCATCAAATATTTATATAACTACATTTGTTTGTTTGTTTGATTTTTGGTACTGGGGATTGAAGTCAGGACCTTGTGCTTACAAGGCAGGCACGGTGCCATCGAGCTAAACCCCTGGCCCTGTATGTTTTAAATGAAAGACCCTAACAGAGTGAGAAGTCTGTAAATGATACAGGATGAATAACTCCCAAACCTGCTAGATATCTGTGTGATAGCCAAACTGACTCCATTTGTGTAAAGTTGAGTGATTCTGGTGGTCGCCCTCCCCTACCCCCTTAAGAGTCCCCCCAGTTAATGCATAACAGATCAACCACTGCATCCTGTGTGAGTTTGCAATGATGTCCTCTTTACTATCTTGTAAACAGAAGACTCCTGTGTGATACTCTTAACTAAACTGTGTGAAACTTCCCCGACCCTCACTAGCTTAGCAAAGTTCTGCTCCTGCTTCCCAGCTCCCTGAGCCCTCTCCAAATAGAAGGGTCTTTAAAAGGACCCTGCAAACTGCCTTTCCTTTGTCCAGAGTTTTTGGAGGCCTGAGCCTGCTCTGGATCAGTAGGCATAACAAAGGATTCCATTTAATTCAGACTGTGGAGCATCTCTATAGTTGCAACTCATCTGGCCCTATGACATTCTGGAGGCCCCAGTGAGATGGCACAATGGGTGGACCAGCCTCACTGTGGCCCCTCCCGTCTGCAGCAGCAACTATAGGGGAGGCACCCTGAGACATCCCAGGGCCCTACAGTCTTACCACCAATGCTGAGGGCATTGCAGAGATGTCTGAGAAACCCTCCAAATTTTCCAGAGTCCATTTGGTCTGGTCTGAAGGTAAGGATCCTTCTGGTTCCGAATGGGGAACAATAGTCTTTGATGAAGGCATTCCCTGGGTCCCTCCTAAGGTCAGGATGCTGACTGAGCTGGCCCTCTGGTCTGGGTGCAAGTCAGCCAATCTGGGAAATCCTCCCAGGGATGGGTTTGGAGCCGTTTGGAATGTTTTAGCTTCTGAATGAATGAATGAATGAATGAATAGTAATGGACAGTGTGAACTATAGACTGTTTTGTCCATTCTCACAACAAAGGGGAAATTCTCTCCCCTCAGAGTTATGAGATCTGAATGAGGTCATACTGCACGATTCCATGGATGTGTCTAAGAAAGGGCAAGTGGGGGTGCTCTTGTGATGAGATAAATACATCCTAAAGCCTGGATGATCCTTAAAGTGTCTGAGAGGCCCACAGCCAGTGGACCAACTGAGTGGTTCCTCCCCTCCTCCCTTTCTCACAACATCGTTCAAGGGTGCACCACATAAACACTAGAGAATTTTCTCGATGTCAGGATGCCCTTAATGTCCCCAAACACTTGGACCTGTCTTTCTCTGAATTGTGGCTGATCTCTTGCAGCTGGGACTCCCCCTCCCCCAACTGCTTTCCTGCTGGCTGCCCATCAGTGACAGGTCCCTCTTCTTTGTAAAGATCTTTGCTGAGTCCATCAGGCTGGGAATTCCCACTCTATCTCAGGTCTTTCTTATTCTCCCTCTGAGTGCCCTTTCTGTACCCCTTCTTTTAACTTGTCTTCCAGCCCTACATGGTTTCGTCAGGGCCCTGTTGTTTTCCTCCCAGGTTATTGTCATCATTCCTCTAATTGTCATTTTGCCCCCTCCCTGGCCCTCTGGGCTCATCTGGATTTTGGCTAAAAAAATCCCTTTATTCCCAGTGCTAGCCCCTCTCCCCTCTCCCTCCTTGACCTTGCAGCTGAGGCTTACAGCTGAGGCTCTCCTACCTTGCTGCATAGCTGCCAAGCAGTGGGGTCAAATGGAGCCACAGCAGGGTCATGGGGGAGGGGGAAAGGTGGGAACTGGCTGCCCCCTTCTCCCTACATCCTGGCCTCTCAGGGGTGAACAGCTCACCCATACAAGCCAGTCTCCTGGGATTCAGTTGCCCGCGCCCTTTGTGCTGCACTGGAGGAAGAGAGGGATCCCAGGAACCAGGGAAAAAGGGGCATGCAGCCATAATTTCTCTGGCCCTCTCCATCCATTCTATCCCCTACCCGTATCCTTCCCAGGGGACCTTGGAAGGAACTTTTCCCGCATGTTACAAAAAAAAGAAAGGAAGGAAGGAAAAGAAAGAAAGAAAGGAATGAAGAAAGAAAGAAAGAAAGAGAGAAAAAGAAAGAAAGAAAGAAAGAAAGAAAGAAAGAAAGAAAGAAAGAAAGAAAGAGGAAAGAAAGAAAGAAAGAAAGAAAGAAAGAAAGGAAAGAAAGAAAGAAAGAAAGAAAGAAAGAGCAAGCCAAGCTTGGTGGCTTGCTGGCTTCTTGGTGGGAGTAGCTCTTCTGCTACTAGTTTGGGAGGCTTGGAGGTCTGAGGCCTGAGCTGCTGCTGCTGCTTCTGCTGCTGCTGCTGCTGGCCACCTGTGCCTGGGGCACCAGTGCCATCTGCTGGAGCCTCAAGGAGCAAGAAGCAAACTCAGTGGATCATGTGGCCCTGGTCTGAGTGACTGTCAGTTGGAAGGAGCCTAATTGCTATGATGATGAAAAACACTTAAAATTTTAACAGCTAGAACAAGTTATAATAGGTTTATACTAAATAAAAGATTAATATTAAAAAGGCTACAAAGTAAAACAGATATACTTTTGACATAAAAAGATTTTATATGTTTGTCTTGTTTGAAAGATAAAGGGAGATATACAAGACCAGAAGGCCTACGTATGTAGAGAAGACCATACAAAAGTAATTATCAAGGAAATATATGTTTGCCTTCTGGTTCCAAGTTTGGTATAAAGGCTTTGCATTTACAAGCATAATTTCATATAATTGTAATAATTATTATTGCCACTTTTCTGGTGTACAAAATGTATTCATGTCTTTTATATGGGTCTTCTAACATTTTGTTTATGGTAATAATCTCCTTATAATTCAGGTATTCACCTTTCTCTTATGTTCCAGATACTTATGGTAAGATGTACACAACAAGCCAATATGAGATAATCATATAGTATTTCTTAAAACTTATGTAATGGGTACGTTATGCATGTTATACTTGGGATGCTTAGGTGCTGAGCAAATGATGTTACATGCTAAAATTAAGGGCTGAATGTTATAAACTATATTTATAGGCTGTGTCCCCTTTAGATGACATCCTATTAAAGATGACAAATAAGGATTTTTCTATATGGTATTAGATGTCCTGTAATCAAATAGAGGTGTTTGACTAAAAGCTACTCCATGCCAAAATGGACATTAAATATGTTATGAGGATAATGTCATCATGATTGTCATACTAAAACACTATGTGTGGCTCTTGATTGTAAGCTTTTCTATATATTGTATAACTGCTGTCTGTCAACATTCTACAGGGATTCAGCTATTAAGACAACCATGTTTGATAAAAATAACAGTCCTTAACTTAATATTTCAACAGTGTTTAATGTCCAACAAAATTATAACAGTGACCTTCTCTTCTGAGTGTTCAATAACTAAAGTTTAGAGACCAAAACTAAAAGGTAACAGGGCTAAAGGATAACCAATATTTTGGCCCTGTCCCCTCAAGGCCATCAAAGGGGACCCAACTTGGGGAAGCCCAAAGGGCAGATGCCTACAAACCAGGAGGATGCCCGCCATGGGAGAGCAGTCAATGTGTCTACTGCAAGGAAAGAGGACACTGGAAAAATAAATGCACCCATAGACTCTCTTCCAAAGTACTATTCTTCCCCACATCTAGAGAAAGAGAGGATTCAGACTGGAGGGGGCTGAGGCCCCTTCTCTCTTGGCTCCTGGGAGCCCATGATGAATGCTAAAATAGGGAACCAACTGGTGGGCACTGGCACTAAGAGGCCAATAATGTTACCATCCCCCCCCCCCGCCCCCTACAAGCATTCTTCACAATCTATTCCCATCCAGGAGGCCATGCGAGCAGTCTGGAACTGCCCACTCACAAGCAAACAAACAGTAAGGATGCCTTTTTCAATTTGCCTCTTGCCCCAGCTAGCCAGCCCATCTTCGCCTTTGAATGGACTGATCTGGCTTCCAATGATTCCTTTCAACTCATCTGGACCCACCTGCCTCAAGGATTCAAGAACATATCCACTTTTTTCTGTGAGGCCTTCCAAAACCTCACCCTGCTTTAATATGTGGATGATTTGTTGCTAGTTCCATCTATGCTTGCTAAGTGACTGGCTTCCCCATTTAATCAATGTTACCGAAATGACTATACTTGCTATAATCTTATTGGTTGATCATAGTTTTGTCCCACCTCATGATTTCCATTGGGTCAATATTACCTAAGGATTTGTAATCTTATTAGTTGACTGTAGTTTTGTCCCACCTTGAACCCACCTCACTTCAAGGCTTTGCTCAATAAAACACCCTGGAGAAGTGGGTGGGTAGGCAACCCATTTTCCGGTCTTCCTTCTGTCTCTCTTAGACAGAAGCTATCTTTCTCTCGATAAATTCTTCCTACGCTTAACCTCCGTTGTTCCTAGAATTCATTCTTTGATTTTAGAGAACACGAGCCCGGATCTCATATATCTAGCAGGTTGGGAGTTATATTTCCCTTATATTATTTAGATTATTCAGAAGACATATGTCATATACCCTATACTAACAGTATTTCCTTTAATATTTTAAGCTATTTTGAGTACCCTTTTTATGTTAGTTCATGCTATAGATTTATAACCAATAAGATACAGAAAGGGGAAAGAGAGAAGGGCTACAAATTGTTAGCTAGGATATTTGTACGCTATCCTCCTTATTGTAAAACTAAGTTTGAGGCCTTGTCTCTGTACTTTTAAACTTACATTTGGAGAGAATCAATTTTTAAAAATCTTTTAAATTGGTCCTAGGTTCATAAAATACAGCCTAATGGTGACTTTTGTGAACAACATTAAGTTTCCCGTAATCAATTAAGATGTATTATATGCCTTCAAGATCTCTCTGGTGTACTTTTGGAAAAAGATAAATAGAAAGAAAAAAAAAGAGAAAAAAGAAGAGATCCTATTTAGATCCTTGAGATAAGGCTGTGTAAGGTGCCTGTCTCATTTTGAGGTTACACTATTATAGATAGCTGAGTTAGGTAGAAATATTATAGGCAGTCAGTTAGGGCTAGGTCCTTGAGAGAGTCAGGATAAAGGTAAACATGATATTGTGACCTCAACATAAAGACAAGATGACTGGATCTGTATACTTCCTCAAAGGATAAACACTGGGCCTAATGAAGTCTAGATAGACATCTATCACCTCAGTGGGTGAGAAGGACCTCTGGACCCACCATTTCCTAGAAGAAGCCTTTATTCTTTCCATCCACACTTGCTATGTGCCTCATTTTTCAACTGGACAAATATTACCTAAGTGCTTATTATAGTTGTAACCTTATTGGTTGATCATGGCTGTGGCCCACGTTGTACCCATGTAGGTTTTACTCCAAAAATTCCCTGGCAGAGTGGGGTCCCCAGCTACCCATTTGGGTCTCCTCCTGCCTCTCAGGAGCTATCCTACCAATAAATTTTTTCCTACTCTTAACTTCCGTTGTTCTTAGAATTCATTCTTCAATTTTTAGAGAACATGAGCTCAGCATATCAGACATCTAATAGCTTGTGAGATATATTTTATATTTTATCTCTATTATCATTTCCTGTATCAATACATGTGCAGCCTGCCCCATCTCAGTGTAGGACAGAGGGTCATAGGCAGGAAAAAGGATAAAATAGGATCTCATTAAGTTTTACTTAAAAAATTAATAGGGAATCTTACTGAAGGCAGCTCTTGCCTCTGTAGTTAGACTTCAGCAATTAGAAAGACAAAGATAAAGAGAGAAAAATTAGATCCTGAAAGGGGCCAGGTTATACAATTAACATAAGAATTTAGCAGGAAGAGTCCACAGGCCAAACAGGGAGGTAGCCAGGAACATGACAGATCAGGGGACCCCCTCACCCAATAAAATGCAAAGGAAACAAGGGGCAGCCACCTAAGGACTCTTATTTAATATATAAAAGACACACGTATATACATATATACTTATATGTATATTGTCACTTTAGCATCACTATACAGCTGTGTCTGATGCACACCTTTCCCCTTTACTTAATTGTAACTCTAAAGCTTCTCTTCTATGAGGCTCCACCTGCCCATACTTATCCATCACAAAAGGGCAGGAAGGAATCAAATGGTCAAAAGAATGTGGATGGAGGTACCTCAAAGATAGCTAGATAGCCTATCAGATTGCTGCAAGTTCCAGGGGTCCAAAGTGAGGCAGGGACATCAGTCTTAGTAAAAAGGAGCTGAGGGCTTGGGATTTAGCTCAGTGGCACTGTGCCTGCCTCACAATCACAGGGTCTGCAATAAGAAAGAAAGAAAAAAAAAAAAGAAAAAGGAGCTGAGGCAAAACCCCACACATATTCACTTTCTGATGCCTCCTACACTTCCAGAGTAGCTGTCTTCTCTTTTTTTGACCCCTTTTCCAAATAAACCATCTTCCTTTATCTCTGCCTCTTTAGTTCCTTACTGGTGCCAAGAGTTTATTATCCCAGCAGCTGCATGTTCCCACAGAGCAGTGCTGTGTTGTGGTGTACACCCCAGACACGACATCAGGATCATGCTTTGTGTGCAGCTGCAGCCCACCTCGTCCCCGGGTCACATTGCATGTGCAGCCCACTTCAAAGGAAGGTCAAATGCAAGGCCTGAATGACGCCAGGATCACACTGTGTGTGCAGCTCCCCTGTTTTGCAGAGGCAGAACTGCCCAGTTCTGCTCTGTTACCCTAGGATTAGAGCTACCCATGATTGGTAGCTGTCTTGTTACCCCAGGGACCTGTAACATATATAAAAAACACAGAGGTTTAAAAAAGTTTGGGATGTCACTTAGCAACTACAAATCATATCATTTAGATAGGGAGATAAACCTGAGGCTAAAGCTGTCATAATATGAGAAACAAATAAAGTAGAGGAAGGAAACAAAGTAAGCTAGCATTAGAGAAGCAACTTTAAGAGCCTCCAGAAAAAACATCTAAAGGCATGGCTCCATAGGCAGCCTTAGGACCCAGCCTTAGGACGGTCATGGCAGACATATCTGAAGGGCTGAAATGGAGCCCTTCCTGCAGGCCTGCGTGTCTCCCTTACCAGTGGGGAAAATGTAGAGACCATATGCTTTCCTTCCCCCTCCCACATGGTGGCCAGGCAGGGAAGCTCCTTTCTTTCCCACCCAGGCAGAGACATAAGTATCCCTAGAGCATAAGAAAACTTTTTGAATTCCCTAGCTCCCCTTGATCCTCCTCTACCCACAAGCTCTGTGCCTCTCTTTGACAATAATATCAGAAAAAGTTAAAGGATTTGAATTTTCTGACAGGTGAAAGCCCCAGAATGGGAGAGAAGGTGTAAGAAAGGTTGGGACTTTCTTAGGGGAGGCAAAAGGAAACAAAACCAGTGGGCTCCTTGTTGGACTGGAGTCCAGAGCCATAGAAGTTTGTTGACAGGGAGAGAAACAAACAAATAAAACTTCCGAGAGAGAGAGAGAGAGAGAGAGAGAGAGAGAGAGAGAGAGAGAGAGAGAGACCTTATTGTCACTAGAGCTGAGTCTGAGAGGTCCTTGAGGCTAAGAAACCTATCCTACCCTTTAAAGTAAGTTTGCAGGCTTGCTGACTCTAATTGCAAAAAAAAACTATTTTCAGCACTCATCAGAAAGAGGTAGGAGTGGGGTTTATGAGGCAATCATAGGACACATTCAAGAATGGAGTGCAGGTCCTCAGAGAAGTGAGTTGTGTTACAAGCTGGAGTGAGGTATATTTAAGTGATGTCTTCAAGATGGGTGGGCTAGACTGTCTGCTGCCAGTGTCACTGCTTCCTTGGGTGGAGGGAGTAAGATTTACAGGTGAAAAGGACCTTTAGAAATTTTTGAATGAGTTTCCTAGAAGGGAAAAAGGCTTGTTATAAACTGCAATTTTTAAGTTTAAAATCTTGATTTTCTTGTTTCTTTTCTACTTATTTTTTATTTCTTCTATTATAGGCACCTAAGTTAGTTAGAAATTAATATATAGTCACAGAGGGACTGGGCTTTCAAGGAAGTCAGTGTACAAAATAAAAACAGAGCCGGGGATTTAGCTTAGTGCTGCCACTGCCTGCCTTGCAAGTGGAAGGACCCAGTACCAAAAAATAAGTAGATATCTGATTTTTTTTTTTTTACTCATTGAGTCTATTGGTACATTTTAGGTATACAGTACAGTTATTTTCATCATTGGGATCTTGTACCTTTACATGACAGGTCTTGGTTCTCATTTTTTTCCCTTGTCCCTGCCCTCCCTTCACCCCCTCCTCCCTTCCCCATTTACAAACACTTTATTTCCATTTTTTTCATTTTCTCATATTTTTTCTTTTCCCTTATTAGCTTTCCCCTACCCTTCTCACTTTCCCTACACCCTTAGCCCCTTTCTTCGTATTTCACATTGTCCATTATATCATTAGGATCGTATGAGACATCAGAATTTTGACTGAAGGTGCATTTGAAGGCCAGGCCTCAAGATAAAGATGCAGTAGCCAGGCCTATGTGCCTCTCTAAAAGATAAATAGTAAGTTGAGATTATATTATAATTAGTACTACAACACCATTATGTCCAGATAGGTATCAGTTTCTCACCCGAGTGGGTGACCAGAGCATCTGGACTCATTCCTTCCCCAAAATGCCTTTGCTCTTTCCATATATCCTTAATACTTGATCTGTTCCCCTATTGGATCAATATTAGCTAAGCAGATATACTTTTTTATTGCTTTGTTTTTTTTAGTTTATTGAGACAGATTGGCCTTGAACTCACTATGTGGCCCAGGCTGGCCATGAAATCACAGTGATCCTCCTGCCTCAGCCTCCCAAGTGCTGGGATTACAAGTGTGTGCCACCATGCCTAGCTCAAGCAGTTATAGTTGTAATCCTATAGGATGGTTATAGTTTGACCCATGTTCTACACACACTGTGATTTTGCTGTATAATTGCCCAACAAAGGGCCTTGGTGGCCACCCCATTCTGAATGGCTTCTGGAAATCTAGCAGCTATTCTCTCCTTATTTCCAATAAAACTCTACTAACTTCTTCCTTTGGTTTCTGACTTCATTCCTCAATGTTGTAAAATCATGAATTTAGCATATTTGACACCCAATAGGGGGAGTCATATTTCTCCTATGTCAAAGATGAGGTAGGACAGAAGTAGGAAACAAGTTGTGTCGTAAGTGTATATGAAAAGAACAAAGGCATTTTGAGGAAGAGATGGATCCAAATGCTCTGGTCACCCACCCACCTGGGTGACTCATGCTTATCTGGATTTAATGGTGTAGGAGGTGGTACTGTTAGCAATGAGCCTCATGCTAGAAAGAGTGTACTCAGACAGCAAACAAGAAGACTCGACAAGGCAAAGTTTAAAGTTTACTTCTGCAGAAGGGTGTGAGTACATTCAGATACAAGGCAGCAGGAGCACCAAGCAATGGGGAAGCAGGGTTTTTTTGTCCTAACACATTGGAAACAGCTGACCTTTTTCTCCATTGGCTGGGTTTAAGGTTCACATTCCATCCTGATTGACCAGATTAAGTGGCTCAAAGGGTGGGCCTGAGGAATTTGGGTGGGGTTAAGGGAAGGAAGAGCAGGAGGAGAAAAGGTGTGGGGAACAGAAGGTCCCTGGTATTTATCTATTTTGGTCTGTAGCTATGAGCCCAGAATTTAAACTGAGCAGGTATTTCGTATAATTTCAGTGCAGTCAGGATGGGCCACCTAGGGTGGACTATAGTCTAAGATAGAGGCAATCCTGTGTATATCCTTTGATAGAAAAGACAGGGCCAAGGCTGAGGCAGGAGGACTGCCATGAATTCAAGACCAGCTTGGGTTACATAGTGAGTTCAAGACCAATCTGAACTACATAGTTAGAACCTGTCTCAAAAAGCCAGAAAAGAAAAAAGAAAGGAAAAGAAAGGACAGGGCCACAGTTTCTCATAGTACTAATTACAATATAATCTCAAATAAATCACAAATTATTGTTTATCCCTTAGGGAGACATGTTGGCCTGACCATTTGGGTTTTTTTCTTGGGCCTAATCTTTTTCAGATGTGCCTCTAGCCACAATTCTGATGCCTCTTTTTCTGTTGACTTCTGTGAGAGCCCAGTCTCTTTCTGACTATATAGTTATTTCTATCTAACTTAGATTCTATAATATTTCCTCCTTTGAAGAGCTATTCCTAACTGTGCTCAGGGAGAATGGACTAAGTTTCAATCTAGGTGCTTTGAGCTGAGAAGGGTAAGAGTAGATAAGAGGTAGTCAGGGACCTTCGCCAGAGAGCTAATCTAATGGACCTCGAATCGAAAACACATTGGCATTTAGCAGTTATAAACTTCCTTCAATTTAGTGGATCCCTGCAAAAGGAGTCTGGCATATCCATCGTTGGTTCCATCTATACAATGGCTTGGAGTTTGGTGGCTTCTAGGCAAGAATAAACAACATTTTCCAAGAGATTAAAGCACAAACCACCAAAACATGAGCACTAGAATGGTAAGACAGATTGGGGGAAGAGACATGTCCAGATACTGCTCTTCAGGGACTCGAATAGTGATTATAACCAGCTGGATCCTAGACCTTGCAGCTGATTGAGATTATCTACAAACTGACATTTCTTTATCATAAATCCATCCAGTTCTAGATATAAGAAGATGGAGACTTTGATGGTTTTGAAGGACAATTTTGGCTATGGAATTTAAAGACTCATGCTGAGCTTTTATAGGGTGACTGTAGATTTCTACCCTTTTTGAAACTTAACAGTGATTAGCTACCAGCACAACTGGAAACTGACAGCAGGGATCAGTATTGGAGCCCCCTTTCTATGTCTAGCCTTTATTACTATGGTGATCATTTGGTTATACTTTTCTGCTAGGTATTTAACACCAAGTTAAGTGAGATCTGTGTTAAAATTAAATCCTTGCTCTATATCGAGGTCAGTTGAGTCTGCTCAGCATTACTTCAGTTTTTTTTTTGTTTGTTTGTTGTTTTGTTTTTTTTTTTGAGACAGGGTCTCACTATGTAGTTGAGACTGACCTGGAACTCACTATGTAGCCAGGCTGGTCTCAAACTCACAGTGATCCTCCTGCCTCAGCCTCACGAGTGCTGGGATTATAGGCATGCACCTCCATGACCTGCTTCTTTTTTGATGTTTTTTGGTTTTTTTTTGGCATTACTTTTGGAATCATATACATGGCCTCTTAGCTCCTATGTTAGTGTTACCTGTCAGGATATGTTGTGGCCTTGCTTGACCATGTAGCTTCCTGTGGAAGCAAGCGAGATGTTTCTTTCTCTAATGAACCTCTATTTTAGCACACTGTACATTGGTTTACTCCTGTCTTTTAGGGTTCATTAATCACTGCTCTGGAGGTTGAGTGACTGACCAGAGTTGTAGGATCTTCTAGAAAAGGTCCCCTCATGTCCTGCATTCTTCTTGTCCTTGGAGGTCCAGGGCCAAAATATTGACTGTCCTCTTAGTTCAGCCATCCTTTCTTAGCTTTAATCTTCAAACTTCAGTTGTTGACCACATGAGAGATAAGTTACACCCATACTGCAGTAGGAGCAGTAGGTTTAACAATCTTAGCTAGATATCAAGCACCTCAGAATAACTGTTACTTTTTAACAATCGTGGTCATCTTAGAAGTCAAATTCTTGTAGAACACTAACAGATAAACTTTTGCAGAGAAGGTTCGAGATCAAGGACAACATAGCACTTTAGCATGACAATCATGATGACATATTTATCTCTGAAATACATTTAAATCTTTATTTTAGCGTATAATAACTTTTTAGTTAGTTACCTTTATCTAATTACAAAATATTAAATGACATAAAGAAACTTTTACCTAATTGGTTATCTTCTAACCATTCTGTTACCAGAGTGACATTAAGTAGAATATATGTGTTTATAGATATACTTTATAGATTATTAATACCTAATCTCTAATCATTGGACTGACATTTTCTGAACTGCACAGTGTTTAGGTACTTCTGCTGTAACAATGGAGATATTCTCATTTCAAAAAGGAGAAATGGAAAACAAGAAAGAAGTAACAAGGCCAGGGATTTAGCTGCCTGCCTCACAAATGCATTTGATCACCGGGTGGGGGGCGGGAGTAACACGTCCCAAATAAATCCAAAAACTAAATGCTTGGGGCCGCAGATTAAGCTCAGCAGTTCGGTGGCCTGCCTCACAAGCCAAGGACCCAAACTCGATCCCTTGTACAAAAAACCAAACAAAACAAAAACCAAAAACTAAATGCTTGAAAATAATGTTTTTCACTTGATGGTTTGTCCTACCAACTCACTGGGTTGGAAATCCCACCTTTGGAGATTTACTTGCAGGAGTTGGGCTCTCAAGGTTCAGGATAGCCCTGATCACATGAGTCTGGAGAAGTCTCAGCCTCATATCTTTGCTGGGTGTAACCCAGACTGCAGCTCTTAAGGGTTTGTGTTGGGTACCTGGAGCTCTCCCAAAAGGAATCACACTTTGGTGGCACCACCAGTCTGAGGTCACAGGGGAGGCCATGTCCTCACAGTTCCACTAGGCATTATCCCTGTGGGCATACTCTATAGTGGTCCAGCTGTTTCCTTCCTTTGAAATCAAGCTAAGTAGCTATGCATCCATGACTCATATACTCTGAGCACCAATGAAGATGGTACCACAGGGTACCACCAGCTTTTACTGCCTGTGCCCTGTGAAGAAGTGGGTACTCTAGACCATGCTTTTTACCCTTTATTATTAGTACCAATTAATTTTACAAAATATTGAGTTTCAATGTATATATTTAATAATATCCATCTACTCATTATCTTTTTTAACCCCTTCCCCAATTCCCTTCATTTTGTCTAATAATAATGCCCCTTCTACTTTCATGTCATCTTTTTTAGATTTGACATATCTGGGAGAACATGCTGTATTTGTCTGAATCTTATTTTTGCTCAACATCATGATCTCCAGATCCACCCATTTTCCTGCAAATGACAATGTTTTGTTCTTCATGTATGAGTAATATTCTGTTGTGTGCATATATCACATTTTCTTTCTTTATTTGTTTATTGAGGGATATCTAGACTATTAATAAACATGGGTATACAGGAATTCCTATAGTACCTGACTTCAAATCTGCACCTGGACCACTGTACAATACCTGAGATGGCCAAAGTGCACTGAGCCAGAATGCAGAGAGCATAGCCTTGAGGCAGTGCCAGGTAATAAGCACTAAGTCTTTAAGAGTGCCCTCACCTTTTAAAAAAATCTGCTAGTAATACTCTGGGTATCTGGACATGTGATATACCTATGATAACTAAAATGTCTTAGGAACATTCTTCTATTACCTTAATGAGCAGCATCTGACTGATTCATACTAATTTTGCTATCAAACATTTTCTTGGCCACATCCTAGGTGTTCTCTCCAAAACAATGCTTTCCTATTTTTTAAATAATATGGACAGACAGAGAATTTTCCAAATTATAGGTTCTGCTTCCCTTTCAAATTACTTTTTCTCTGTGAATTTTACTATGCTAGCATTCAAAAGAGGATGTGCCACTGTAGCAGTTAGGGAAGAGTTGTCAACTTGACTGGCTTGGGGAGTCACCTGAAAGATTGGTGGACACACTTCTGGGTATGTCCAGGTGGGTCATGGAGGCATGGCCTTGAAGTCTATGTCTGGTCTCTTGCCCATTCCTCTCTGGCACTATTTCCTTGCTCTGCTTCCTGGCCATTATGAACTAAAACTTTGCCCTGCCATTCTGCCATGATGTTTCTGCCTTGGAGCCAGCTGAGCATGGACTGAATACCCCCAAATTATAAACCCAATTATATCTCTCCTTCTTTAAGTTGTAGGTACTGGGTACTGTGTCCCAGTGATGGGAAGACTGACTAATACAACCACACCACTATTACTTTGCTTAGAAATTTCTTCAAATACTCTATCTCATTGTTTTTGTGGTCTATCTTCTATCAAACACTAGGCCAGAAACAGAATTCAGCCACATTATTTGCTACTCTTGTGGCAATGATTACTTTTCATCCTGGTTCCAATAATATGCTCCTCATTTTTGTTTTTTTATTTTTATTTAAAAAAAATTTTTTTTGGTACCAGGGATCGAATTCAGGATCTTGCACTTGTGAGGCAGGCGGTGGAACCACTGAATTAAATCCCCAGCCCTGCTTCTCATTTTTGTCTGAGACTTCATAAGAATGGCCTTTGCCATCCACATTTATATTGACATCCTATTCAAGACCACTTAGTTAAGCTGGGCATGGTGGTGCACACCTGTAATCACAGCACTCACAAGGCTGAGGCAGGAGGATTGCTGAAAGTTCAAGGCCAGTCTGAACTACACAGTGAGACTCTGTCTCAAAAAACAAAACAAACAAATAAGCCAAAAGGCCCATAGATATATTCTAACAAGTTTGAGGCTTTCTCTGCAGCTTTTCTGTCCTGAAATCTCACCAAAGTCATCCTTAAAGGACAATTCATATAATTAGGCCTTTTCTACTATCTACCTCAAAATGATTTCTAGCCTCTACATATCACCCAGTTCTAAAGATGCTTCCACATACGATGCATTTGATTTTATTGGTACCAATTTTCTGTCTTAATTCATTGGTCTCTTATACCAAAATACCACCAAGTGGGTAGCTTATAAACAGCAGAAATTTATTTCACACAGTATGGGAGGGACAGTAGCCTATTTTTATTTTGAAACAGAGTCTTACAAAGTTGTTGAGGCTAGGCTCAAACTTGTGATCCTTCTTCTTCACCCTCTGGAGTAGCTGGGCTTGCAAGTGTTTACCACTACACCTGGTTCTTTCCTTTAATTTTTTTCTTTTTTTCTTCTAATTCATTTATTCATATCAAACTGACAAATACAAGTATACATATTTATTATGCACAACAAATTTTAAAATAAGTATACATTTTAGAATGCCTAAAGTGAACTAATTAACATATGCTTTACTTCATCAGCTATTTTTGTGGTAAGCATACTTAAAATCTACTCTTAGCAATTTTTAAGAATATACTACATTGCTATGAACTATAGCCATCATGTTGTACAACAGATATCTCACAATTATTCCTAACTATAATTTTTCACTTTTGATCCAAATCTCCCAAATGTGCCTCACTCCCACCCCTTGTAGTTCTAGAAACTATTATTCTACTCTGTTTCTATCAGTTCAAGTTCTTTACATTCCACACATAAGGGAGATCATACAGTATTTGTTTTTCCATACCTGGATTATCTTTCTTAATAAAATTTCCTCCGGGTTCATTGATTCTGCTCAAATGGCAAGATTTCCTTCTCTTTTGAGGTGCATAAACCATATCTTCATTCATTCATTCATATTTAGGCTTATTCCATATCTTGGCTATTGTAAAAAATGCAGCAATGAAATAGGAGTGCAGATATTTTATCATATTTGTTTTAATTAATTCTTTAGATAAATGTCTAGGAGTGGAATAGCTAGATCTTAAGATAGTGCTCTTGAAAATCTGAAGAACATTCATATTGTTTTCCACAATGCCTATGAAAACATATCCTCACAAATAGTATGCAAGTATTCCATTTCTCCATATCTTTGTCAGGGTTTACCTTTTATCATTTTTTTTGGGGGGGTACCGGGGATTGAACTCAGGTCCTTGCGCTTGTGAGTCTGGCAGTGGAACCCCTGAGCTAAATCCCCGGCCCACTTTTTATCACTTTGATAGTAATCAATCCAACAAATATTAAGTGATATCTTATTTTCTTTCTTTTTTTTGTACCAGGGATCAAACTATCAACAGAACTAAAAGACAACCTACAATGTGGGAAAAAGTTTTTACCAGCTACTCCTCAGACAAAGGACTATCTAGAATATATAAAGAACTCAAAAAACCCAGCCCCCCCAAATATAAAGACCCGATTCAAAAATGGGCATCTGAAATGAACAGACATTTCTCAAAGAAGTAAAAGCATCAAGTAAATATATGAAAAAATGTTCCACATCACTGGTCATTCGAGAGATGCAGATGAAAACAACACTGAGATTCTACCTCACCCCACAAAGAATGGCTACTATCAAGTAATCACACAATAACAAATGTTGGCGGGGTTGTGGGGAGAAAGGAACCCTTCTCAATTGTTGGTGGGAGTGCAGACTGGTGCAACCACTGTGGAAATCAATATGGAGATACCTCAAAGAGCTGGGACTAGAGGTTCCATTTGACCCAGCCATCCCTCTGCTGGGTATCTTTCCAAAAGAATTAAAGGAATCATATTACAGTGATATATGCGCACCCATGTTTATAGCGGCAGTTTGTAATAGCTGAAACCTGAAAACA
>NW_022900951.1:45019822-45035546 GCF_012274545.1 Fukomys damarensis | reverse complement strand
AAAAAAAAAAAAAAAAAAAAAAGAAAAGAAAGAAACTTCTGTGGATGATGGCACAATGTCTATCATTTTTTTGAATTTTGAAGTTATTTTGCCATGTACATTTTGTTGAAAATAAATCTTGTTTTGTACAAAAATGGAAAACACAAAAGAAAAATATCAGAGAACTAAAAAAAAGTTGTTCATTAATTCTCATTTTAATGATACTATACTTTTCTTTCTTTGTTGTGACAAAATATAGATGATAGGGCCAGGGATTTAGCTCAGTGTTGCCACCCTCTGCCTCACAAGTGCATGGACCTGAGTTCGATCCCTGGTAACAACAACAACAACAAAAGACGACAAAAATAGACATTTTAACCATTTTTAAATGTGCAACTTGGTGGCTGTAATTATATTCAAAATGCTGTACAACCATTACCATCCATTTCCAGAGTTCTTTCATGAACCAAAAAACAACTATACCCATTAAGACAATGATTCTTCACTCCTGAAAACCCTGAGCATCTGGTAATGTGTATTTTACTTCCTATCTTTATTAATTTCCCTATTGTAGGTGCCTCATATAAGAGGAAACAATTTTAGAGGGCTCATTCATGTTGTATTATCTATCAGAATTTCATTATTTTTAATTCTGAAAAATATTCTATTATATGTGCATGCCACATGACACATTTTACTGATTCATTTATTAGTGGATATTTGGGTTGTTTTCACCTTTTGGCTATTGTGAATAAATATTGTTATGAATATTGGTGTACAGATATCTGTTTAAGCCCCAACTTTCAGTTCTTTGGGGTATATACCAAGGAGTTAATTTTTGATATATGCTAATTCTATATTTAATTTTTAAAAGAACTGTCAAACTGTATGCCACAGCAGCTGCACTCTTACTGCTGCACTAGCAGTGCACACTTTTATTGTTATATTCGCAATGCACAGGGTTCTGATTTCTCTAGATCCTCACCAACATTTGTTATTTTACTAAAATATAATAGCTACGCTAATAGGTGTGAAGTGGTATCCCACTGTGTTTTTGTGACTTTTTTTATGTGCTTATTAGCTAATTGTATAGCACTGAAGATTTATGTCTCTACCATATACCAAGGTTGGAAATATAGAACACACAGAAAACATATCTAGTCATATCATACATAAAGTGGCAAGCCACTTAAACACACACACATTCAAGAGAATGTCTTCTAATTTTATCAATGGACATCAATGTTTATCATTCATAACAGATAATTCACTATGAATAATTCACTTATAGTTCAATTATTATTTTTAGGGAGGAGTCATCGTAAACAATACTGTACAGGACTTATGTTCCTGTATTTTAATTCAATTAACTTCCAAATGATTTACATTTGTCATAGAGAATTTCAAGGTCATAGTCCTTCATTTTAAAAAATGACCACTTGGTTGAAAAGGTACGTTACAAACACATGTTGTATACAGAGGTACTGACATAAAGACAAACAGGTAGGCTTTATTTAACCATTCTTCTTTATATTATCTCAATCATTTTGATTAAATATAATATATTGTCTTAAGCGTAAGTGTAACTGAAAACTTTCACGCAATTTTGCTTCTCCTTTCAAATCAAATTCAATAGGTGAGCAGCACAGTTATCATCTAGGAGCTTCATAAAGATATATTATTTTAAGGCCATTCTTTCTTGAATCAAAATCTGCATTTTAACAAATATCCCCTTGAAATTTCTATGAACATAAAACTTTAGGCAGCACCCTTAGAAATATTTTTCGTCAAGTCTACCTCTTGTCTTGATCATCTGTATTAGCTTTCCTCTCACTGAGACACAATACCCCATACCCACAAAGAGGAGAGATTTTATTTGGCTCATGGTTTCAGGAGATTCAGTCCATAGTTGGCTGGGTCTAAGGCAGAAACATCATGGCACAAGGGTGTGGAGGAAGAAAGATGTTTAGTTCATGGTGACCAGGAAGCAGAGGAGTAGAACAGTATGAAAAAGAAAAGAGGGAGGGATGAGATAAATTTCCCAAGGTCACACTTTCATAACCAACCCAGACACACCTACAAGAATGCTTTACTAATCCCCGGGGAGGCTCCCAAGCCAATCAAGTTGAAACCTTGACCATCATACCATTTTATCTTTAAATGTAATTTTGCACATACTTTGCTCACATTTTGTAGTTAACCCTTCCAGCACAATTTTATTTTACTTATATCCAAGTTCTACTGGTTGCCTCATTTTTTCTACTATCTGTGTTCAAATAGAAATGTTCCTCTTGCTGATTTTTCTTTAGCTTCAAAATGTGTAAAGGTTGGAATGTGAAGCACTTTCAGGGGAATTTATGCTACATTTACATCTCAAATATTAGTGTAGACTGAGGTGATGGCCATGTGGAGTACACATCCCAGTTGTCCTGGAAATGCTATTGCTATATGGGGTATTTTGAAAATAAAAGTTATCAAGACATGCCAATCTACGGAAATATATGCATTTTTTCCATGTGACATAAACAATTCTAAGACAACTGTATATGTTGATTCATGAATCTTCACATGTAAAATGCTAGGTGATCTGATGTTATCATTGTCATAGAGAGGCAGAAAGAGCTTAAAACAACTATTTTAGCATTACATAACTAGTACTTGGAAGGAACGGAAGTGAAACTAGAATGCCCAAATCTAGAGATTTATTATTAACTACTTTGCTCTGCTTCTTACAGTAACAGAATATTTATATTGTTTGTTCAAAAATAAGAAATAAGCTATTGGTTTTCTGTCATTTTTGATACTTATGCCACGAGAGGTTCTTTTAAAGAACGTTATAGTCATAAGATCTCATTACAGATTTGATGTCACATAAATTTTTTTTTAAATGTTTTACCTTCAAATAATTTTATATACATAATTGTAAGAATATAGGGAAATCCTGTGTACCCCTTATCCACAGTACACTATCACAACAAGGATACTAATGACATTGAGACAGTCCACCTACATTATTATTTCTCCAATTTTACTAATATTCATGCATGTGTATGTTAGTTCCATGAAATCTTATCACATGTGTAGGTTCATATGTCCACCACCATAGTTAAGATCACCACAAGCATCCCTTGTGCTGCCCTTTTATAATCATATCAACTTCCCTCCACAATCCTTTTGTCCCTAACCCTAACAATGTTATATAAATGGAACCATAACTGTGATAAAAATCCGTATACATGGGGGCCGGGGATTTAGCTCAGTGGTTCCACCACCTGCCTCCCAAACGCAAGGACCCAAGTTCGATCCCCAGTATCAAAACAAAAAAACAAAAACAACAACAACAAAACTGTATACAGATTTTTGTGTGAACCTAAGTTTTCATTTCTCTGTCATAAATGGCTCAGAATTCAATTTCTGGGTTACATGGCAATTGTGTAACTTTTATACAAATCTCCAAACTGGTTTCATGCTAATTTTTAAAATAAAAATGATAATTCTGTTTAATTGCATCAATGGGTACTACTTGAGTAGTATTTCAAAGCCATGAAATAAATGCCTTTTAGATCTTTAACTTCAGGAAACACAACAAAACAACACAATCTGCAGGGTTTCTAAACACTTGAGAGGTTTGCATTGAAACTATGCTTCCCGTGGGTTGCTCCTGGACAATGACTGGTGTGGCAGAACTAAAGGTAGGCCTGTTCCTGGAGATGCAGGTCCAAGACCTCTATGATGACTTAGTCATCTTTTATTAGAACTACATGGCAATTTAAGATACTTACATCCAACCACCGTTCCCTGTCTCCATCACTCTTGGTCAGTTTAGCATCACAGTCAGATTTCTCTAATAGGCATTTACCCTAAAAAATTGCTTATATATTTAATTACACTCAAGTATCTGCTTCTCTAAGACCTGACTGAATATATAAGAACAATGCAGCATGGCAACTGCCTTCACTGATCCTACTACTCAGCCAGGAAATAAGTGTATAGTATACCAGACACTACTGAAACAAAACAGTCTGAGCAGAAAGGATTTGAAGCCAGATACAGCCTGTGCTGTATCTTTTTAGCTTTGTGACCAGTAAGACTATGTATGATTCTGAACCTGTTTTGTCATCTATAAAATGAAGAAAATAAAACTTATCTTCCAGAATTATCATGAGATATTAATGTTGGTATGCTAGTCTCTCCATAGTTGGTAACTACTATTATCAGTGGTGCATCACTCAGAATGATGAAAAAGAATTAAGTATTGTCTTTGCCATCCAGGCAACATATACGAAAGTCCTGTGTCTTTAATACAGATTAGATTTTGATTTGAAGATGTGATAATCTGGGCCTAGGTAACATACAGTATCTAGTAGCCTAGTGCAGTACTAAATGGTAGCCACTTTTGTGAAAACATCTGAGTCATTAACAATAATGGTGATACTAAACATGAGAAGAGCTAAATTTTATATAGTGATCAAAATGAGCCAGACATGCTTGAAAGCAGTTTATGCGCAGCATCTTATATAATCTATACAACAACCTGATGCATGATTATCTCCACTACATAGGTGAAGCGTTCGAAGGATTTGAGGTTAAGTGCTTTGCTCAGGTTCACACAGCCTCTACTGTAGTCTGTTACCAGTACATCAGCATTATCAATTGTGTTACATGACACTTCCATCTGTATCATATAAACACATAGCAAATCCAAGGAAATCTTAGTGAATGCTGAAGTAGTTTACTGGCAGCAAAAACACTGGGATGATACACAGAGGTTTTAGGTCTCAAAGAAATTTCTCCTTCTCACATGCTAAAGACACAATCATGTCTTGAGTATGAGTTCAGGCTCCTTACAAGCCAAGATAACCAAGAGCCAAGTCTCTCCCTGTATAGTTAGGTAGCAATGAGATACGGGAAAAAATGACTCTAGAATGACAGCAAGGCTACACAGAAAGGAAAGCTGTAGAAGCCAATGCTTTTATCTGTGGGACCTGTTACCATTTATATAACTCTGAAACTTTGCCACTTCTAGAGACTTCAATCATTGAGGAATTGGGAGAACAAGATTCAAAGAGTATCATATCTCTATACTGCCTTATCTTTCCACGTGGATGGTCTTCCCAATAAATCATACTGGGAAACTGGATATTAATATGCAAAAGAATATGGTTGGCTACTTATCCAAAACCACATATAAAAATTAGCTCAAAATGAGTCAAAGATCTTAAAGTAAGAGCTAAAAATAGACAACTCTTAGATGAAAACAAATCTTTATAACATTAGTTACTGGCAATATTTCATGGATATAATACCAAAAGTACATGTAACAAAAACTAGGCAAATTAAATGTCATAAAAATAATATATTTTGCATGAGACACCATCAAGAGAACAAAATGGTCACTCACAGAATGGGAGAGAATATTTTCAAATCATATATCTGATAAAGGATTAATAGAGAATATGACTATTAACAACAAAATCTCAAAAATGGGTCAATGATTTAAAGAAAAATTTAAAAAATATACGTATCTTTGTTCCATAAGGAAAAAAAATCTGGAAATTAATAAAAACAGACATTCCCTGCACAATAACAAATAGAAAGTTTAGAAAAGAAAAATACATTAGTGTATATAAAATATTTACTGGATAAATCCACAAACAAAATGTAAATGACAAGGAATTAGTAAATTTGAAAGGGAGATCAACAGGTATGATCCAATTTCTAAATCAAACAAAGAAAAATATATAAACATTAACAAAAAACCTCAGTGTTCTGTGATAGGATATTAACAATCCGACATTTTAATCCTTTTGTTCTCTTTTTTTTCAGCTTTAATTGAGTTTATTGGTACATTTTAGAGATACAGTACAGTTACATACACTGTTGGGATCTTGTACCTTTACATGACATGTCTTGGTTCTCATTTTTTCCCCTTACCCCTGCCCTCCTTTCACCCACTCCTCCCCTCCCCATCTACAAACACTTTATTTCCATCTTTTCATTATCTCACATTTTTTTCTTTTCCCTTATTACCCTTCCCCTACCCTTCCCACCTTCCCTATACCTTTTGTTCTCTTTTAGTCTTAGCTTCCTTTTTCCCCCTTTTTGTTCCTCCTCTATAACCCTATTATAAAAAACAGAACTAGCAGCATTTAGTGAATTATCAATAGGAGTTTCAGGTCCAAAAAACATCTTTTTAAATTTCCTCCTAATATCTGGAGTTGACTGGGTAAGAACTCTGCCTTTAAAGAGAATTTGGCCTTCATACAAGTGAGGATCAGTCACGGTATGTTTTTATACAACCTAAAATTGGTCAAGACTTGCAGTTGGGTTTTCATTTGGGCCTTGATTAATGGTAGACAGTTTAGAGTGATTTACATGTTTGAATTTACTGACCTTTAACCCTTCTAGAATGCAAATTATAAAATATTTGTAGTTCCACATATCATCATGATCATTATAACCCCATTTAGGAGGGTCTGTAGGGAAAGCTTCAGGCCCTATAGGATACCTATGTATATCATCAGCATATGGTCCTTGTTACTCAGGACCTTTCTGAATCTGTAAGGTCTTTCTCAGTATAACACTGAAATCTTTCTAAGACAGTTTAAGATCATAAACAAGGTGTTGGAAAAAAAAAAACTACCCAAATTCCATGTGATTGATTTAGGTCTTGCACAGAGAAAGGTTGTTGAGCTCTAACAGGTCCAAATTCATTCAATAGATCCTGAGGGCACACAGTGCCCATAGGGTCATAGAATTTGCTGATAACCTTTAGTAAGGAGGAACAGGCCCATTTTTGTCTGAGTTCTGAGCATTAGGGTTATCCTTTGAGTTAGGATGTAGTTCAAGAGATGGAAAGTCATCCAAACAAGGGAGGATCCATTTTATTCACGAGTGCTTATACCTGGATCTAATTTACAATGGAAGTGTAAATCAGCATTATCCTGTAAAGCCAAAAAAGCTGGCACATAAGATACTTCATATCGCTTTCCCCCTTCTTTACAAAAGTCTAAGGAGAGTGTAGTCATAGGATGCATTTGAAGGGCAAATCCGTGGGAAACATGTGCAGGAAAAGAATACATGGTTCAGAGAAAAAAGGAAATAAACCAGTAGGAGGGGTAAGGAGGTGTCCATCTTTGCCTGTCTACAGACTAGGTATCAGGTGTAACATGACTTGCCTGAATCCTAGATCTAGAGGGTCGGCCAGCCTCAACTGGTCTCTGCTATATTTGCAACTACTGGTTGACAAGGAATCCTCTCATCCATTGATGCATCACTTTGTATTCTGCTAATATTTGCATGGAAGGAGATCCAACACTCGTTTCTCAATGCTAAATGAAAATCAAAGAAAATATTTTTCCTTTGTTTTTTTGACCATTATCTATAGCTAAAACACACACAAACTTACAGTTTCAAACCTTAGTTTAAGAGAAGGTAACATCCTCTGAGCATAGTGATAAAGTTCAGGGCTTATTCAAAGTCCAGATCACAGGTGAGGGTTTGGAAAAACCTCAAAGTCGCAAACCAAACTAAAAGAAGACATCCACCTAAGTAGCAAACAAGGGCCTACTTCTTTTTAAGGTAGGTAAATATAACCCATCTTAGTTATATAAAAATAATGAACTCAGAAGAAGGAAATGATATTCCTCAAAAAAACTAGTTTATTATATAAATGTAACCTGTGACCTCATTCACTGCAACTGCCATTTTGGCACTTGCCTACCTTCACTCTCAAAGGTGTATTCTCTCTGCATATCTACCATTTTAAAATAAATCCTATCTATACTCTGTATATGAGGGCATGTCTGAAATCTTTTGTGAAAGACACAAAATTGAGGTATGTTGCCAGATTCTTGGGGGTTCAGACCTCACAGCATTAGGACCTGGCTTCTCAGTGACAAATATACAAGCTGTGTGGATTTTATCTATAGCTAATGATTCAGAAAATACAGGAAAAAGGACAAGAAACAACACATCTCATCTGCTTTTCACGCCTATAGAAACAATTCAACTTTGAGGTAAAGGAGACATACAGAATATGAAATAGCCACAGTCTGAAAAGAATTTCTCCATGACACACCATAGTTAAAATCCTAGAAATTCAGCATAGAGAATACTAAAAGCTGATAGAAAAAAATCAAGTAACATATAAAGAGAAGACTAACAGAGTAACAGTAGATTTCTCAACATAAAATTTAAAAGCCAAGGGAGTTTGGAGCCAAGTTTTTCAAGCCCTAAGAGCCAATTCCACAAAATGAATGTAAGTGTCATATAATGTAAAGATATGCCAATATAGAAAAGAATAAATGGATAAGTCAAACTTCATTAAAATTAATGGGCAAGGCCTTGGGTTTTTTCCCAGCACTAAAAAAATTGTTAAATAAATATTAAGCATCTGACCCAGCTACTTTACTATTAAGTATTTACTCAAGAGGAAAGATTGTCTATACAAATATATGTACATGAATGTTCATAAACTATTTATTTGTAGTAATACACAAAAGATAAAAACAAAATATTTAACATCATGTGTTTGGATAAACAAGAAATTGTAGCACAGACATACAATGGAAGGGAGACAGAGAGGTAAAAAGGAAGAGAAAGGAAGGAAGAAGAAGAAAGGAAAAAAGAGGGGGGAGAATATGAGGAAGAGGGAAGGAGGGGCGGAGAGGAGAGGAGAGGAGGGAGGAGAGAAGAAAGAACATAAAAGAAAAACATCCTGAAGTTTTCTGATAAATGCCTAAAGTCTGGGAACCACTACAGCTGTTAAAGATGTGTGAACACCCTACTACTTACTATGTAAAATGTCAAAAAGGAAACATGAAGAATTCAACTCAACTCCTTACCAAAAACATTTTTACTGATGCTAAAAAGGCAAATAAGAAATATTTGTTGAATGGATGCCGTAGTTGTATTATACTACTTGTATTATTTTATTTGGCAGGTAAAAGGCTTATATATCATTTTGTCTAACATTGACAAAATCGCCTAGAACCTAGTAGATGTCAATAGAATTATGAAATTCAAGTGAGCACAGTGTCATTAATACTAAATTCACCTTGCATTCTTTTCTGTGCCACATTTCATGTTAACCATCTATACTACAAAGACCATTTACCAGTTTTACTGAGTTTCTCAGATTTATGTGACTGCCTTCTCAAATAGAAGATAAGATCCTTGAAGTCAAAGACCAATCAGTGGAAGGAGAAAAAGCAGAAGAGGGAGAGAGAACAAAAGAATGTGCTCACTTGAATTCCACAATTTCACTGACTTCTTGGTTCAAGCCCTAGATTTTGCAAGTGTAAGA
Source organism: Fukomys damarensis (assembly GCF_012274545.1). NCBI lineage: Eukaryota > Metazoa > Chordata > Mammalia > Rodentia > Bathyergidae > Fukomys > Fukomys damarensis. Next base: position 45,026,260 of record NW_022900951.1, on the reverse strand, counting down.
TGAAATATCTCAGCCCTTTACCTAAAAAATAAAACAAAGTAATCATGGCTTTTTTTTTTGTACTGGCACTACTGAGCTAAATCCCTGGCCCTGCCTTAATTTAACAAGGCATCTGTTGTGGATTATGTCTAGATGTCCCCTTCAAAACCTCACAGTCTTTTTTGAAGGTAGCTAAATCTGGAATGTATGATGCTAGGATTAAGGGTGTATGATTACTAAACACTACATGTGAGAGACTGGTTTGGTACCAGCCTCATCTAGGTAGTCTGAATAAGGTAAAAGGAGCAGAAGAAAGACTGCTACGGTTCTCTTGTTGCTTGGGCTGCCTTCCTCCGCCATGAATTGATACCCCTTTTGCCATAAGGTCCTTTATTGTTTTTGGTGTCTTCTGTAACCATGAACTGTTGCCCCTCTGCCTTGGAGATAGCCGATTATAGACTAAAACCACTAAAAACAGTAAGCCAAATAAACCCCTTCCCCTTTAACTTTAGGTGTCAGGTATTTTGTCTCAGTAATGAGCAAAAAGTAACTAATACAGCATCCACTGAACAAATATTTCTTACTTACCTATTTAGCATCAGTAACAGTTTGGGAAGCCTTCAGGGTCATGTTTTATGCAGTCCCACTGCAAGGTTAAACTGGAGACTGAGGGAATAACAGGTTGCACTAAGAAGTGAAGCTATCAGGAATACACTGGTTCTTGCTGGTTTTGAAAAAGGAAAAAGATGAAAGATACAAGCTCTTTGAGTGAAGAAAATTTAAGTAAAAAACATCCCAGGTTCACACATTTCTTTATTATTTCCAACAAGTATTTGTAAATTAATTATTATTCCTTATTGAGCATGTTGCTTCTCCTATCACCATAATTTTAATGTTCATTCTGGCCACCAGGGGCCAAAGCCTCTGGGCTCTGCGGACACTGGGAAAATCCAGGTTCCATTTAAGTCAACAAAATTCAGGCTAGTGGGGAGATGGTTATAGAGAAATTCTTTCCAAAAATGTATTATCAGAGTCCTGACAAGATTAAGAACAAGGGACTCTCTGAGAACCCAAAGGAATGATCTTAAATCATAGCAAGAAAGGCAATGGGTAGGATCAGGATAGGCATCTCTCAGAGTATGTAATTATGAAGTAGATACTATCATCACTTTTAATTTGCAGAACAGGAAAACATGTGATTTGCTCAAGGTCACAAAGCAACACGGGGGGGGGGCAGTTTTCATTCCTAGGGGCTGTCCAACCAACTGGCCTTATAGTTTGCGTCAGTTTAATCTTACTCTTACAATATTGTCTGTTTTTACTCATGGCCACCAGCTACCCTTCTTGGGCTGTGTTGGCTGGAAATTTAAAACATCTACTAAATACAATATTAGGATCAATCCAACATGTGAAAGCCAGTGAAAAATAAAAAATAAATCATTCAAAATTTCATGATGGCAGCACTGTGTTTTTCTGCACAACTGTAGTCTGCTTTACATAATTTCATAGACACTTGGCCAGCAAGGTCTAAGTGGTAGCAAACCTATGGCATGTGCGCCCAGCAGGCTGTTCGTATCATTGAAAGCTCTAAAAGGTTTGTTATCATTGGTCTAGGGAACTGAAGGCCTTTTGGTTATTTCCTGGCTCCTCTCCACAGAAGGACCCTAAAGTGAAGGCTGTATGTAGCTGGGTATGGTACAGGACTCTGGGGTGGGCCTTTCACTTCTCCTTTCCCAGGTCACAGCAGTTTCTGGGGATCAGACACCACTTGGAGGGTAGGGACACAAAAGGCAGCTATAGACAGGACACAGGAGTACCCAAGATGAGGCCCAGAACATTGCTGTAACTTTCCAAACTACTTTTGCCTCTAAATAGATTAATCTCAGAACTTCCTACTATGATTGTTTTCACATGTGACTCTGAGTTAGTGTGGTTGAAATATTTCACATGCCATATGAAGTTTGGGTTGACCAGGCAATTTTACACAATAGAAAAACAGCAGCAATTCCTAATAATAAATAGAAGTTGATGAATGTGTCCAAACCGTCACCTTCACACTTGGTCAAATAGCAATACTGTATGCAGGGGCTTATCATGTAGTTTACTTTACAAATTAGTTCATAACCTTGTAAAGGACAATGACAAAAATCTATTAACTCGATGTGTCTTTTCTTCATATTACATCTTATGTAATCCCTATTCCTTAATGTCACCTGAGTTTGATGTGAACATCTTTTCTAAAAAAGTTTTGCATATTAGAGTAATATGTATAAATACATACTAAAATAGTACTTAACACATACAAGCATACTATGATTATTTTCACCTGCTAGATCTATATACCATGTAATGTAAAAAATCAATTTTCACCCAATAATGTTAATCCCAGGTTTATTATACTCGTTTATTAAAGTGAATATTTTAAATGAGTTAAAATACAAATAATGCCTAGAGGCATTATCCAGACTCATATAACTACTTCAAACCCAAATTTGTTAAATTCTTATTACTTGTACCTTAGAAACTTTATTTTTTACATTTTTGTTCAGTGGCCTCTAAGCATTGCAAAATGTTGCTTAACATCCCGTTGAAATATCTCTAGATTTTAAAGTAAATACAATAAAGACCTTATCTTTTAATTTTTAAAATAGCCAATTTGATTTTAAAGTATCATTGACTGGGAAGGACTAGTACAATGTTAAGTGTCTAGCTGTTGCAATCAGGAATATCTGGGTCCATGTTCATAATCCTGATTATAAGCAGAATGAGACAAGCACTCACTATATTCCAGACATTGTTAGAGGTACTTAACATATATTGTCCAATCTTATATTTTACAATGATCTAGGAGACATGCACTGTTACTCTGCCCAAGTGACTCACAAGAGGACATAGGATCTCAGGTTAACTAACTTGTCCAGGAATAGTGAGGCAATGAGGAAAGCAGAAGTCAAACCCAAGAATTTTGACTCCTGAGTCAAACTCTGGTAGCTATGAGATTTGAATATCACAAAATAGCCCTGAGCCTCACTTTCCACATATGGAAAATGAAAATAGATGTACGCCCCCTGACACTGGGGGGGTTGTGAGATTTGCTGCATGAAAATTATTTCCTGTGCTGATGGTGTAGCTCAGTGGCAGAGCATTTATCTAGCATATATGAGGCTCTTGGATCTATTCCCAACACTGCAAAATCAAGAAAGAAAATGACCTATTTCTTATAAAATATTTAAGAAAAAATACAATTGTGAGAGCTTTTGAAATGCAAACTTTTATTTGTTTTTTGGAACCGGGGGTTGAACTTGGGTCCTTATGCTTGGGAGACAGGCAGAGGAACCACTGAGCTAAATTCCTGGCCCTTGAAATACAACCTTAAAATTTTCTTTAGTTCCCAATATTATTTATACCATACATATCCAAGAAGATTTTGTTCTCATTTCTGAATTTTTTCCATTGGTGCAGAGTTCTTTACAGAGCTATGAAAAGACTATTTTCATCATCATACATTAAGAAAACACATAAGAAGGAGATGGCACATTTTTCAAGGAGTAAGGACATTTGGTAGTACAGATTTTGGGAAGATGATGACAACACTAGCTACACACTTCTTCAACCTCTCTAAATAATGACATAAAAACAGAACAACTAGAGAACAAAAGTGAAATGTACAGATAATATTTTCAAAACATCTAGGTTACATGGTATTACCCAAACCTTCAAACTCAAATAGATGAGGACAAACCACCAACAGTCACATTAACTACATGGCACCAATATCTGCAAGAGGAAAAAGAAATACAGTTTTTCATGTCTGTAGGTTTTGCACCTACAGATTCTGCATTTGTCTTGTCATTATTCCCTAAACAAGACAGTATTACACCAATGTATAGCTTTACATCAAATTAGATATAAATATTCTAGAGAGAATTTAACGTACATGGGAATATTTTCATAGGTTGTATGCATGTATTACCTCTCTCCCCCTTTTCCTGTGGTACTGGGGATGGAACCAAAGCCTCATGTAGGCTAAGCAAGTACACTGTACTCTACATTGAGCTACACTCCATCCTATTTTTGAAAAGGGGTCTTGCTATGCTGTTGGCAGGGGGCTCCAATTCCTGGACTCAAGTGATCCTCCCACCTGAGCCTCCAAAGAGCATACTAAAGATAACTGCAGAGCCGAGCGTGGTGGCACATACCAGTAATCCCAGCACTTGGGAGGCTGAGGCAGGAGGATCACTGTGAGTTCGAGACCAGCCTGGGCTACAAAGCGATTTCCATGTCAGTCTCAACTACATTGTGAGACCCTGTCTCAAACAAGCAAGCAAGCAAACAAACAAACCCAACCCCCCAAAAAAGATAACTGCAATGACACAACGTCTAACTGGCTAACAGTATCACAATTTAATCAAAACATGGAAAGTGAGTCAAAGGGCCCATGAAGTGCTTGAGCAGCATATCTGGGGTACACTCTCAAAATTGAATGCCCCAGCGCTCCCTTCTAAGACAGGATTCCACAATTATGGGAGCCTCGGACAGAAGCACAGTTTAAATGACATGAAGAAGGAAACAAGAAGTCGCAAACCTATGCTGTCCACACATATTCACCCACGTGGACTCAGGTACTTGAAATGTAACTAGTCAGAATTGAGATGTGTTGTAAATTGAAAACACAAATTTTGAAGACTTAATAGGATAAAAATGTAAAATAATTTTTGGGGAGTGGTACTGGGGATTGAACCTAGGGCCTTTGCACTGAACTAGACCTCCATTCCTTTGAGGCAGTATCTCACTAAATTGCTTATGTGGCACTCAAACTCATAATCCTCCTGCCTTAGCCACCCAGTGCTAGAATTACAGGCATGCATCATGAAAGCTGGTTTCATTAGTAAGTTCTATAGTGATTGCATGCTAAAATAATGGGCCCCACTCACAAGCTCAGCTGTCTCTTTTTATAATGGGATTATCCTTCAATATTTAACCATTTGACCAGTTTCTAATCAATCATCAACTTGAATTGCCCTCCTAAGACTTGTCTCAACCCTGAACTCAGGAACTCCAGTTGCTCTCCGTAGAAACTGAGACCTTTTGCCCTCAGTCTCTTCATCCTTGCTGCTCCTCCTTTACTGGTCCTGGGTCCTCCTCCAATCCTCCCTATTCCCATTTGGGTTATGGCCCATTCAACCTCACCCTGCCTCTTCCTTACCACCACGCTTATTATGTGGCTCATCTTTTCCGACTCTGGAAATTACCATTACCTCTCCTTTTTCCTGCCACCTTGAGCTAAATTTTGTCAACTTTTCTTCTCCCAGTTGCAAATCACTTATGTTAAGAGAGTACACAGTGTCTTAAGTGGGAAGTTCCTGGGTAGAACTCCATTTCCAACAGTGGGAGTACTTTTATTCTAGTAACTCTTTAATCTTCCAAATATGACATAGATTTTTTAAAAACACAAATATTATTTTTAGAGGATACCAACAGTTTTATTAAAAGATATTTCATTACATAAAACCAACTTAGAAAACTGAACTCTTAAACCAGGGGGCAAAATTAGGCTTATTTGAGGAAGAAGGGACTGGAATCAAGGGACAACAGGTATGTGCTGCACAGCAGTCACAGGGAGGGGAGGCTTCATAAAATAACGGTTAGAACTCTTGAAAACCTCACAAGTAAGCACAAAATAACCATTCACGCAACCAGCGGATAAAGAATCATTCTTTCTGTGTGTCCTGGAGAATACTCATCACAGAAAGGTTCACACTACAGACGATGCAGGGGAAGGAGGAGAGCCCCTTATTTCCTCCTGCTCTCCTGAAATGGCAGCGCTCAGGGCATCGAGCTCAGGCATCAAGGCACGCCTAAGACTATCAGGGCTAGGAGTGCGGATAGACCTCAGGCCAAAGCGCCTAGGAGGAGAGGAAGAGGAACGCTGGCCAGAAAACTCAGCAAAGGAAGAGGAGGGGCTTTGGCTCACAGACATAGAGGAGGAGGAGGAAGAGCAAGCCGAAGCCGAGGAGGAGGAAGAGTAAGCCGAAGCCGAGGAGGAGGAGGAGAAGTCCTCACCAAAGAGCATACGTAAAGAAAAATACCTGCCAGGAGGTGAGGGTGAAGAGGCACGCATACGGAGTGCACGACCAATAGGCCGGGAGGGCGGGCTTTGGGCCTCACGAACAGGAAAAACAGAGGAGCTCTGAAGAGCAGGATAAGGATCCCTCCCACCCGACACAGGCAGAGAGCTCTGCAGAGAGGGGCTTCGGACAACATGGCATGGCGGGGCGGAGCGGCGGCGGCGGCCATCAGGTCCAGATCCGGACTCACTGCTGCGGAGAACAGGGCCTGGCGGTGTGGTGCGGCTGCGTGGAGCAGGACCAGGCTGGGATGCGTTGCCGCGAACAGGAACTGGTGGTGTGGCTCGGGTGCGCTGAGCAGGTCCAGGCTGGGATTCGCTGCAGGGAACAC
>NW_022900951.1:45017214-45019358 GCF_012274545.1 Fukomys damarensis | reverse complement strand
GCGGCTGCGCTGAGTAGGGCCAGGCCCGGATGCTTCGCCGTGAACAGGGCCTGGCGGGGTGTCGCCGCTGCCCTGAGCAGGGCCAGGTCCGGTTGCACTGCTGCAGAGTCCAAGACCTGAAGCGTATGTAAGGCGCTGAGCTCTATCTGTCGAGGCAGTACCACTGTGGCTACTAGGGCCTGCCTGGACGGCCTGGCTGCGGAGGGCAGCACCAGGACGAGCTTCCTGGCTCCGCGGAGAAACCTCAGAATGGTGGCCGACGGAGGCCTGAGACCTCGCCGAAGATGGCGGCAGAGGCATGGGTGCCTGCGGCGCGTCGGCCCCAGGAAGCTGAGGGCGCTCGGGAGATGCGGCAGCCAGTTTAGCCTGTTTGCCGCCAGGCCGCTTCCCAGAATACTTGCGCCTACGGCCCTTCTTCTGGGCCGAAAGCCCAGCGGGCAGGTCGGTGTCTTTTGAGGCCTGCTCCACCTCAGACTGGCTGCCTGAGTGGGAGCCTCCATGGCTAAAGCGTAAATCAGGGATGCGGTCACCCTGGACATACGAGCTGTGCTCCTCGAGCACGCGGGTCTCGGTATTAGGTGCCGGGTCTTCACCTGACAAAATGGCGACAGAACCCTGAGAACCCGCCGAGCTGCCTCTCAGGACACCGCCTGACAGAGGTGTACTAACCGAAGTTGTGAAGACCCAGGAAACAGGATCTTCATTGCCGGTCCCGGGGCTGTAGCCAGGAGCTAGGGCAGAGTCCTCATCCTTTGGCCCTCCAGGCACCTCGTCCTGGGGGTTTTTCTCATCATCACTAAAAGACTGCGAAGCCATTTTAGCGCCTTCACAGAGACAAAGACACGACAGCGTGGCCTGAACCTCGATCTGGGATCTGAGTGAAGCCGGAGCAGGTAGAGGGGGAGGATGGGTAATGGGTGGAGCCGGCTGAATCTCGGTCTCTGATTGGTGAGTTGGATGTCACGCGATATCTCTGATCTTCTCGAAGCCCACTCGGGCTCTAAAATGTACGCCACCCCCCCTCCCTTTCTCGGGCAGAGCTGGATTTCGCGCTCTGCCCACGTGCTGCCCCCCCACTTCCTGCGCAATCGGCTCCGCCATCGCCTCCGCCATCTATGCCCTGCCACGTGGTTACCCCGCTGCTCCGACCCTCCCCCATGGGTAGCGCAACTTTCTCTAGCCTCAAACCTGGTCTTTAAGAGTGTGTTTCGGGATAGGGACTTGGAGTGAGGGAATGTATATGAACAACTTGAGGCACCCAAAAAGAGCTTGTCAACCTCACTCTGGTGGCTCAATCTCAAGGGATTGCTTGAAAGATATACCATGCTGAAAAAAAAAAAAGATATACCATGCTGGCCAACATAATATATCCCCTAGTCCATGTGTGACCCGGTAAAGGAACTCTTTTGGAACTCCTCTGGGCATGTGAATGAGGTTTAAGGTGGGCAGAGGCCTGAAGGCAAGAAACGGGATGGTGTCCACACTGTCTGCACTGGTAATGTTCGGCACAGGATATGCTGCTTCGCTCAGGTCCTACATACGAGATACGGACTTAGAATTTTACAGTAAAATGCTTCTCCATGCCTTGTTCCCTGAGGCATAGGCTAGGGTTGCTTAGCATTAAAGGTGATTAAATTCATCAACGTTTGTAGCTGGCGCGATGGTGGCACAAGCCTACAATCCCAGCACTCGGGAAGCTGAGGCAGGAGGATCACTGTGAGTTCGAGACCAGCCTGGGCTACATAGTTCCAGGGCAGCCTCAACTACATAGTGAGACCCTGTCTCAAAAAAATAAAAAAATAAACAAACAAACAAACAACAAAAAAACATTTGTATGGGCTGCATAGGAAACTGACGAATGTACATTAATGTATTTTGGTCTCAATATAAATATGACGTGATGCACAGACTTAAAGACTCATTTTTAGTTATTGTTACAAAAAGGGCTGCCTTTTTGGTACACAAAGCTGAAAAACAAAAATAAGAAAACTATCGCCTGAATTCTCACATATCCATAGGTGAATACTGGAAATATGTTCAATTACATCTCAGGAATATGGTCATTCATACATATTTCATACATATTTTTTGAAAATGGAATTATTTGTGCATACCTATTACTTTAACTTGGTTTTTGATATATA
>NW_022900951.1:44985785-45017190 GCF_012274545.1 Fukomys damarensis | reverse complement strand
ATCTGGGATAGAACTCGGTTGGGACCTTGTGGTTGCGAGGCAGGCGGCAGAACCAGTGAGCTAAATCCCGGCCCTTACCTTGGTTTTTGAGTCTAGAAAATACACTTTATATGTCAATAAGCAAATTTCCACAAAGCTATTTTATAAATAAAAATACTCTTTTCAATAAATAAGATTATATTTTCAAGCATTCCTATAATGACCACCATTCCTCACTAAAAGCTGTTCATATCCTCCTGTGTATTCTTGTGACTAAATTTCCAGAAGAATTTCTTGGTACACATCTATGCACATTTGAAATTATTAGGTAAAAATATTGGCAAATCGTTCTTTTGAAAGTTGCTCTTACAACAATGTTAGCAAAATAGAACAGGATATATATTTTTTCTCAGTACTGGGGATCAAACTCGGTCTCTTGTGCTTGTGAGGCAGGCATGATACCACTGAACTAAATCCCTAGCCCACCACAGTAGAACAGGATATTTAAGGGACTAGATGAGCAAGGAAGAAAAGAAGGAGAAGAAGACAACGACCATGAACACAAATAGCCAAAGAACTCCTGACCAGAAAATCCAAAGCCAGAATTACACTTCAAAATAATGCCGCAAAGCTATGGTAACCAAAGCAGCATAACAGTGGCACAAAAAATACATATAAACCAATGGAACATAGTAAAGGGCCCAGAAATAATTCCAGGTCATTTATAGTCAACTTATTTTCAACAAAGGTACCAAGAAAATACATTGAGAAAAGGGCAGTCACCAACAAATGGTGCTGGGAAAAATGGATATCCACATGCAGAAGCATGAAATGGTTCCCTTATCCCTCATCATATAAAATAAATTCAAAATGGATTAAAGACTTAAACATAAGACCTGAAAATATGAAACTGATAGAAGAAAATAAGGGAATTGTTTTAGAAAATTAGTCAAAGCAAATATTTTTTTGGATATGATCCCAAAAGCTCAAGGTAACAAGCAAAAATAGACCAATGGGATTCTAATAATCCAAAAAGCTCCTACACAGTAAAGGAAACAATTAGCAGACTTTAAAAGACTAGAATGAGAGGAAATGCTTGCAAACTATCCAACAAGGTATCAACATCTAAGATATATATAGAATTCAACAGCACATGTACACACACACACACACACACACACACACACAAATCATCTGATTAAAAATGGGCAAATCTCAGCACTTAAATATGCTAAAGCAAGATTTTAAGTTTGAGTCCCACCTGGGATATAGCTCCATGGAAAAGTGTTCCTGGGTTCAATCTCAAGTATCACACAGAAAAAAAGGACAAAAGGTCTAAATAGTATCTTTTATTTGAAAATATATGGAACAATGTCAATTTCCAATAGGACTCTGGAGGCCTATAGAATAAACTTATGTCACTTTTTTACAGGATGTTTTGGAAAAAAATGGGAAAATGATTGCTAGAATACCAAAAACAAAATCCCCCTACATGACAGTGTTTTTACTAATCAATATTCACATCCTTTTTTTTTACATTTACCTAACTTTCTACATGTATTTAATTTTATCGATTATAGTACAGTTGTTTTCACCCTGGGGCATTTTGCTCCACAGGGGAAGTTTAGGAATTCCTGCAGTCTGCTTTTGGCATCTAGTGCTACCCCTTTAAGGCACAGGAAAGCCTCCAATGATACAAAATTATGTGGCCCAGCCGGGCATAGTGGTGCACGCCTATAATCCCAGCACTAGGGAGGCTGAGGCAGGAGGATCTCTGTGATTTCAAGACTAGGCTGGGATACATAGTGAGTTCCAGGTCAGTCTTAACTACATAGTGAGACCCTGTCTCAAAAAACAAAAACAAAACAAAACAAAAAAACAAAAAAAATTATGTGGCCCCAAATACCAATAGCATCAAGTTTGACAAACCTTGATGTAAAGCATTAGATATTTCAGAAAAGTTTACAAAAATTTAAATCACAAGGAACTCTACCAATCATTGGAACCAGTTGCTAAAACTTTAATATATGCCGGGTGTGATGGTGCTCACCTGTAATCCCAGCACTTGGAAGGCTGAGGCAGGAAGATTGCTGCGAGTGTGAGGCCAACCTGAGCTATATAGTGAGTTCAAAGTCAGCCTGAACTACATAGTGAGACTCTTGTCTCAAAAATCCCATACCAAACTAAAAAGCCCCATGACTTTAATATAAGTATGTATTAATTTTTCTACGATAAACTTGTACTTTATAAGCAGAAAAAGGGGTATTTTTGAAATGAATTAATTTTATTTTTGTAGTGGTATGGATTGATCCCAGGGCTTTATGCATACTAAGCACGTACTCTACCACTGAGCTACATCTTCTAATCCAGTGAATCATTTTTTATTATTTATATTCATTTATTTATTTTCTTATATTCATTTATTTATTTTTAGTACTGGGTATTGAATTCAGGACCTTGTGCTTGTGAGGCAGGTGCGATGCCACTGAGCTAAATCTCTGGCCCTCAACTAATCATTTTAAAATTGTATTCTTTCTCAAACAGCTATAAACATTTTCACATATTAAGCATGCTACTCATTGCTTAAGAAGTTAAATAATTTAAGAAATGTGATTTTTAGCTCATTCACAAGGAGTTATATCCTATAATACCAATTCATCATCATATAACTCCTGATTTTCAAGTTTCTAATCAAAGCATTAATTTCAAATATTTATATAATATATCTGGTATAATATATCTGGTATGGAGATAGCTAAGTCAGCCTTCAGACTTCTGGGGTTAGCACACATACTAAGAAAGTACAAGTTAAAAACAGACCAGTCTTCGAGGCTCTAAAGTTAATGTGACACACAAAGAGAAGAAAAGATGGAGAGTCAGCTCAGCCTTCAAAGATGATATGGTCAGCAGGTATACCAAGAAGCCAGAGGAGGAAAAAAAAAATTCTACAGCACAAGAAAGCATCAAACACCAAAGGATTAAAACTAATTAAAATCCACAAGACCTCCATAACATTTCTGAAAGGAATTAAAGTCCCACATTAATTGGAGATATGGCATGTTTATGGACCAGGCAATATTATAAAAATTAAAATGAAGACAATTCTCTTCCAAATGATTTATGGATCCAATGTAATCTCAATAAAAATTCCAGCAGACTGCTTGTAGATGGAAATTTGCAAGCTGATTCTAAAATATGGATGGATATCAAAGATATCCAAGAACAGCCAAAGTCATCCATAAGAAGATATTTGAAGCCTTTTAAAAGCCAGGCAGCAAGTAAACTGTAAATCCATTATAATTAAGGTATTGCGATCTGTGTACAGGAGTAGCTTGTTAAGAAGGAATTGATAAGGATAAATACTAATTAATAAATAGACCAAACAAACAACAGAGTTAAAGTGACACACACAGTTGGTCACTTAACTTACATTGAATCTACCAATGCAATGCTCAGGAGAGAGACAATAATTTAAACAATAGGGCTGGACTAATTGGATACCAAGCCATATGGAAAAAATAACTTGGGCCTCTAACTTAAATCATACAAAAATATAATTCCAGAAGGCAAAGCTTCTAGAAAATGACATACATGCATATCTGACCTTTATGGCAGATTGTGACATCTGAAACAGGACATAAAAGCCACTAATGATAAGGAATATATTGACTACACCTACATCCACAAGGTGAACATCTTATGTACATAATAATATCAAGAAAAGTAAATGCAATTATACATTAGCAGAATGTTTCAATAGCCACTTCACAAAACAGTATTTAATAAACAAAAGTTGCTCAACCGCAGTCATCAAGATTTTACAAATTAGTATCAATGAGATATCAGTATACATCTATCAGTATAGCCAAAATAACTATAACTATCAAGTTGGAGAGGAAATCCCAGCTACGTGGGAGGCAAAGGCAGGAGGATTTGGGGTCTAGCCTGAGCAACGTAGTGTGACCCTGACTCAAAATAATATATAAAAAAAAGCTAAGATGTAGCTTAGTGTTAGGGTATCTAGGGTGCATGAGGCCTTAGGTTAAATCCTTAGTACTGAAAAAAATCTTGGTCAAGGAATAAAGGAACTGAAATTCTGATACTGGAAACAAAAATTGGTACCACCACTTTGGGAAACTGTTTGATAGTATCTTTACAAGCTGAATTTATGCATTTTCTTTAACTCAGCAATTCCACCTGTGTTAGTTTTTTATTCTGGTGTCACAAATTTAGTGGCTTAAAATATGTCCATTTATTAACTCAGTTCTATAGATTCAGAGGCTCAAGCTTGGCATGACTAGGTTCTTTGCTCAGTGTTTCACATGCTTAATTCAGCGTGTGATAGTAATCATCCATGCTGGAATTCTATCTGGAGACTATGAGGAGAACTATACTTTCCAGCTCAATGAGGATTTTGGCAGAATTCGGTTCCACTGTTACCTTCTAGAGGCCTCATGCAGTCCTTGCCTCATCCACCTACCCATACTTGTAATCTCTGAGGAAGGGCCCAGGCCCATTTAAGGGCTCACCTGATTAGGCCTGGCTCACCCCGAATAACTTTCTTAGGGAGCATCCACTTATTTGAGCCCTTAATACATCTGTAAAACTGTTTTCCGACACAGCAAAATATAATCGCAGTAGTCATATCTCATATTCACAGGATCTTCTAACACTCAACAGAAGGTGTTCATACAAGGTTGTTATGTTCAAAATATTCTCACCGCCATCCTACAAATTTCTGCAAATTTGTCATCATATTACAACATCAGCTTAATTCCAAAAGCTCACCTAAATCTCACCATTAAAATCAGGCATGGATTATATATTCCTAAGTAGGGTACACCCAATACAATCCCTGGGGCACAATTCCTCTCCAACTGTGGACCACTGACACTCAAGTGAAAAGCTCTGTTCTCCTCAGCCCTTCCAAATACAATGATGGGAGAGGTATAGAATAACAGCTATAAGCATTTTTAGTTCAATATGAATGTAAATGGAAGGCAGAAAGGAGTCAAAAGTTTCAAAGCGGTTTGGAAATCCAGCTGAATTCAATTAACAGTTAGCCAAGGCAATGAAGTCTTTATCTAAGACTATTTAGGCTTTCTCTATCATGCACCTCAAAATTCTTCTAACCTTTATCCACTATCCAGTGCCAAAGTCTTACTCGTATTTGTAGATGTCTTCACCCACATCCAGATACCACAATCTATATAGTTTTTTTTGTTTGTTTTTTGTTTTTGGTACCGGGGATCAAACTTGGGACCTTGTACTTGCAAGGCAGGCGGTGGCAACACTGAGCTAAATCACCAGCCTATATAGGTTTTATATTGTGGTACAGATTACCACACTCAGCAGCTAAAACTGATACTCATTGATCAGTTCACAGTTTTACAGGTTAGAACTCAGTGCACAGTGTGACTGGCTTCTCTGCCTAGAGACACACATAGGGTAGAAGTTAGACTGGTTGTGCTCCTTTCTGAAGGCCCTGGAAAAGAAGCTCTTCCAGACCTATCCATGTTTTCACCTGAATTCCTCGCAGCTGGAAGACAAGAGTCTCATTCTCTTGATTGTCACCCAGGGTCACACTCATCTCCTAGTGTCCACCTACCTGTGCTTCCTTGTTATGTGGATCCTTTCAAATACTCACTCATGCTTCAAATCTCTCAGTAAGGACGTAGGCCAGTGATGGTGAACCTTTTAGAGCTTTCAGTGGTACAAATGGCCTGCTGCAGCATGCATGCCATAGTTTCACCACCACTGCCCTAGGCCTTTCTAAATTCACACCTGATTAGGTTTGGACCACCCCAAATAATCCCCCCATTTTAAGGGCAACTGATCTGTGACATTTAATTACATCTGCAAAGTCCATTTTGCCATAAATTAACATAATCACAGGAGTGATATCTCATCCTATTTATAGTACATCCTCAACTCAATTGGAGGGCATGATACAAAGATGAGGGTCAGTGAGGTAGAATTCTGCCTACCACATAAAGTGTATATTCAACAGACAAACATGTTCTCCAAAAGATATAAATAAGGATATTTACAATGGCATTATTGGAAATAGTCACAAACTAGAAAAAATTTAAACATGCATCAACAATTCAATTAAAAAGTTGTGGTACATTTATACAATGGAATACTATACAGCAGCGAACTAAGCAAATATCACTACATGGAACAAACTGCACAGATATAAAAGTCATTAGTATTGAGCAAAAGAAACTAGAAATAAGAATGTACATGATTTATAATTCTGTTTGTATAAAGTGTAAAAACAAGGAAAATAAATCTGTCATGATAAGGGTCAGAGTAATGTTTAACTTGCAGGGGTAGCGACTAAGTAAGGTATAGCATAGATTTGGGGGAGTGCAAATAATGTTCTGTATCTGGCCTTGGTGGTTATTACATGCATCTCTTCACTTTTAAAAATGTCATTAATTTGTTGTGTTTTATGATTATGCATTCTACTTTTTGAGTGTTGTACAGTAATGAAAAGAAAAAAAGCTATGAAAAAGGGGAAAAATAACTTATAGAAGGAAATTAGTATTGATAAAAATATACCTCGGATTCACAATCCTTAAGATTCCAGGCAAGTCTAGAATCCAAAATGCTTTGAAAAACAAACTTATTTTTCTTGACTTGCTTGTAAATAAAATGTGACCTGAATTGAGGTTGTTTGTAATCTTTAGATCTTAGAGCTAACATTAATATTTCACTGCAGAAATACTGTTTTATTAGATTCAGAGTATTCCAGACATTGGTATGTGTCTAATGTAATGTGTGATATAGGAACTCTGAAACATTTGGTCCCAAGAGTTTCAGATAAAGGATTGTGGATGTGTAGTAATAGAGCATTTTAACAGTTGTGTCAGCTGAAGATAGATCAAGTAGTTGAGAACTAAGAAAGACTACAGAAAGTTTATCAGATTTGTTGAATTTATTGAATCATATGATCATTTGAAGTGCTTGAACAAACTCCTCTATTTGGCACTTTAAATGATCATAACAAGTTTTCTCCTTTAAGCTAGTGATACAATGGATTAATTTTTTAAATTAATATTACAACATATGCTCATGATCAGGAAACAATCATTTGGCAGATTTTAACTACTGTTGAATTTTATTTACTCAAACTTTACTGATAAAAATTAAATCTATGTTAATTAAGAAGATGGATCCATATACCCTCTGTGTGCATGTGTTGTACTGTTTAGAATCTAAGTTGAGACTCCCTTCATTAAACAAATTTGGAAGATTTCTATCTTTGCTTCCAGGTTCTAAATCACTTCTGAATCTGACTTACAAATTTGTGATTGCTTAAAATAATTGGATGATTGTATTCAACTCTTACTGTACTTTTTTTTTTTGGTAGCAGGGATTTGAACTTGGGTCCTTGTACTTGCGAGGCTAACTCCCTGGCCCTCTTACTATACTTTTAGCAGTAATTTTGGTTGCTAGTCCTAATGGAAGAACACCATTTTCTGATAAATGTATGGATATCCAAAAATGTGTAGGAGAAAGGTATACTGTAAATAAGATAGATGCTGATAGCAGATGGACTTGGGAGAGTGTCCTAGTTCCACCACTTAGTGTATGATTTTTAGCAAGTTATGCGACCTCTGGAGACCTAGTTTCTTCATTAGGAAAATAGTCCCCTCCTTTAAATTGTTTCCCCCAAATTTACCAAAGTGCAATGTTCATATTACCAATACAATTAATGTGCAAATCTGCTGAGGTCAAGAGTGAAATATGAAGTCAAGCACAGTGGCCCACACCTGTATCTGGGAGGCCAAGCCAAGAAGATTCCAAGTTTGATCTCACACTATACAACTTAGTGACTTAGCAAGACCTTGTCTCAAAATGAAAAATAAAAAAGGGCTAGAAATGTACTTCAGTGGGAATGCCCTGGGTTCAATCCCTAATTCTGAAGAAAAAAAAAAAAGAGCAAAACATACATTTTCTTTTATAAATAGTCACAATTGACACCAACAAGTAAAAGGTAATAACTGTATTAGAAATTGAATGTAAGTTTGAGCATTTATTTAATCTTAAAATTAAGCTTAGCATTTCTATGTACTTTTCCATGTAGAATTTTACAAATTATTTCTACATAGAATGCAACACCTATTCACCTATTTTCTCAAAATAACATATATATATGCTCTCAAAAGTTAAATAGTAGGGGCTGGGGATTTAGCTCAGTGATTGTGCCGCCTGCCTCACAAGCACAAGGACTGGAATTCAATCCCTGGTACCAAAACAACAACAACAACAACAACAACAACAACAACAACAACAAAAACAACAAGTTAAATAGTAATAGCCTTTAGTGGAACCAGAAATCATTTGATTCTAAATCCATACCCATCCTGCAATCCCTGAAACATATTTCATTTTCTTCTATTTCTCGGTTATCTGCCTATAGGAGAGCAACACATCATAGGCTTATAATGGCTGTAGCACAATGCAAAAATGACAAGCAGGTCTTCTGGTTGTGAACAAGTTGGAAAGTTACACCAGAAAACACTGGACAAACCGAACCAATAGCTTTTTTAACCCATCAGAGAACTGAGGTTCCAAGCTAAACCACCACTCAGAAAGCCAGATCTAGAATCACAACTCACATCTGCTTACCTGGAGAAGTTCTCCAGAGTCATAAACAGAGAACACTTATATGATAAATGTGCTGAATCACTGGAGGCTGGAGGTGGACTAGCATGAGGGTGAAAGGCCTCCACGTGGGGCTTTACCTTTAAGAAGATGTTCCTTTGTCTAGGCAGCGCAAGGTGACACTGTTGTACATCTGGAGGTCAGAGACAGTTGTGTGGCAACTTGTACCCTGCACCTGTTGCAGAAACTGTGCAGCTCAGGGTGCCTGTTGGATCAGGGCCTGACGATGTTCTTCATCCTCTGGAGGAGCAAGAAGGCGGAAGTCGCTAAGTGGAAGTACAGGCACTGTTGCTTCCTGCATAGCCTGCAGGGTAATAGTGCAGAACATGAGCGGCTGCAAAGGGCACAGTCCTCAAATTGTACCTCGCTACAATGGCAGTCCTCCGTGCGCTACATCAGGCGGGGGAACTTGGCGGCATCCGGTCAGCACTTGCCCTGCGCGCCCAGGAGCAGCTCATTGGCGAACATGGCCTGCAATCCTGAGCTTAGGGCGGTGCACAGATCTTTGGTGCCGGCCTCTCTGGCCTGCCAGCTTCCTTGTGGTAGTGAACTGTGCGGCCGGCCACTAGGCTCCTGACCTCAGCCTGGACATGGACTATGGCCACTGCAAGATTCTGGAGCTAGGAACAAGGTGCCTGGGAGTGAGGTTGGAGCAGGGATTCCTGGACTGCCCTTGGCTACATGTTTGGGCAGCGGTTATCTTTCTTACCCTACACATGGCATTCTCAGTCATAAACACAAATTTGAGAAATTCCTGGTTGGTGGAGGGGAAGGGATGTGGGGGCAGGCGAGGTTTGGGCGTGGCTTCATGTTTAAAGCACTTCCTGGGCCGCTTCTTTGCACCGTCACAATTGACAGCTTTTTGAAAATGAGGCCAAGAACCTTTGTTTGCTATTAAAATGCCAGCTTTACTGGTGTAGCATGGCGGTGCACTGTATGTGCAGTCCCTTCTTCTAAGAGCTTTTTACACTCGGAGATTGCCAGTGCTGGCCTCCCTGTGTACATCGGCATCACATCATTCTCCTGCATACCTGCCCCAGGACCATGGAAATGTTCCCCAGGTTCTTTAATTCTTAGAAACCACATGTGATAAAAGGAGGATAAAGCAGCAGGGCATGGTGGTGCACACCTGTAATCCCTGCTTGAAGTAGGGGGATCACAAATTTGCGCATAGCCTATGAAGCTTAACAACTTACTGAGAACTTGTCTCAAAATGGAGAATAATACCTTATATTTTAGTTGTAGTGGGAAGAAAATGAAAGAACATATTTGAAATATTTAATGCTGTGAAAATGAACTGTATTAATTATACAGACATTCCTTGTTTAACGACTGAGTTCTGGTCTTGTAACTAGGTCATTAAATTTTATTAGGGACATGAAGCTAGGACATGAGTTTTCTGATCCATGCCTTTCAATGTAGTTAATATTTTTAGTGCATGTAAGATACCCATATGGGAGAACAAAGAGTCTGCTTGGAAAAAGATTATAGTCAATCTGGGGCATTGGTGCCCACTTGTATTCCTAGCTACTCAGGATGGAACCAGCAGGGCAAAATGGAACTTTAAAAACTAGGAAATTTTCCTTTTTAGACAAATTGTATCTCCAGATTTTCTCAAGCCAAGGGCATAACTGCCACCCTCTCCTCTCCTCAACCTGAGGAATGGACAGACTACGCATATGTGGTTCTCTTTCCACAGGAAAGGGAGGGAGTGGAAAAGGGCCCAGAGGGATGAGGCAAGCCTGTAATTGTCTATTGCTTTATTGTAGTCTCTCTTCCCTTTTCCTTAAAAGGCTCATTCACACCTGG
Organism: Fukomys damarensis; assembly: GCF_012274545.1. NCBI lineage: Eukaryota > Metazoa > Chordata > Mammalia > Rodentia > Bathyergidae > Fukomys > Fukomys damarensis. The sequence goes on along the minus strand of NW_022900951.1, from coordinate 45,006,726 downwards.
ACACAGTAAGATGATGATTTATCCAAACTTGAGGCCCCTCCATCTCCTCCAAGCTAGCTTTGAATAGGGTCTGTTTCTTTTTCACCAAAAATAAAAGGCTCCTGCAACCAGCAAATGGACCTGCTCTACCAGACCCGAGCAGCCAGTAACAGGGAGGGAGACTGAGGCACGAGAATAGCAAGTCTGAATCTAGCCCAGGTAATTTAGTGATACCCTGTTTCAAAATAAAAAATATAAAGGGATGGAAGTGTAAAGTGTAGAGTGTTTTTGTAGAGTGTCTCTTGGTTTGATCCCCAATACAACAAAAAATGGATAGTCTAATCATAAGAGATTTTTTTCAAGAGAGTGAAGAATGAGGAAAAATGGGGATAGAATTCTGCTTCAGTAAGTTGAGGGGTGGGAGTATAATTTAGTGGTGGAGTGTTTGCCTAGCATGCACAGAATTAACCCCCCCACAAAGCAGTGTTAGTTCATAAATGCAGAGCAAGATGCATAATTGCTTTAGGCCAAGATTATCAATGAATCACAAAACATTCAGGGAAATATTATTAGGAAAGGGGATATTGAAGTTATTAATCCAAAGATCACTTACTAATTGCAAAGGGAAAATATGTATTTGACCGGAAAAACAGTCACTTTTCTCCCAGGGGCTGGAAATGGAACTCAGGGCTTTCTGCCCCTGAGCTACATCAATGATGCATTGGCCATTTTTAACCAATAATGAGCAAAATCCTTTATATACCTACCTTTTGATATAAAGTAGTAAGTGTGGTATTCTTGCCAAAAATATTTAACCTGAATGTAATTGTAAGGAAACTGACAAATCCATATTGTGGGACATTATTAAGGAAAACTGGATTTAAGTGTTCAAACATTCAAAGTTATAAAAAATAGGGTTGTGGGATTTGTTCCAATTTTTTTTAAAAAAAGGAAAAAAGTATACGCTGAAAGACTGATTTATTGAATCCTGTATTGGGATAAAAAAGTTAATTGATGACATTTGAAAAAAATTTGAGAAAATTAAACATAGATACATTTAGTATCGGGGATTTAGCTCAGTGGTTCCGCCGCCTGCCTCCCAAGTGCAAGGTCCCAGGTTTGATCCTGGTTTCCCTGCCAAAAAAGATTTATTTATGTAATGTCATTGAATTAATGTTTGTTTAAGGTTACTCACAATAATGTGGTTATATAGAATTTGGGGGGAGGTACCTGACATCAAACACGGGACCTTGCACTTGGGAGGCAGGCACAGTGCCACTGAGTTAAATCCCTGGCCCTGTTTTTTGTTGTTTTTTGAGACAGGGTCTCACTATGTAGTTCAGGGCTGGCCTCGAACTTTATTATGTAGTCCTGGCTGGCCTCAAACTCATGGTGATCTCCTGCCTCAGCCTCCTGAATGCTGGGATTACAGGTGTGCACTACCACGCCCAGTAAAAATACTGTTTTTTATTTTATTTTTCTCATTGAGTTTATTGGTACATTTTAGGGATACAGTACAGTTACATTCATCATTGGGATCTTGTACCTTTACATGACATGTCTTGGTTCTCATTTTTTCCCCTTGTTAAAATACTGTTTTTTAAAGAGACGTGGGCTAATGTGTTCAGGAGTGAATGATCATAATGTTTGCGTTTTTCTTTCAAACGTTTCAACATAAGGTTTAGGTAGGTAAGTGATGGGTGAGAGAGGGTAGTTATAAATAAGACAGAGTGCATACAAAAATTGTGAAAGAGGGTTTGGGCTGAGAATTTAGTTCAGTGATGCTAGCGCCTCCCTCACTCAGTGCAAGGTCCTGAGTTCAATTCCCCAGCACCCTCCCCCGCAAATGCTTGGAACTGGACAAGGTGGTGTGCACCTGTAATCCCAGTTGTTATTGGGTAGTTCTCTTAGAAATGTCTCACCAATTGAATGTTTTCCAAGTACTTCTTGACTCGTGAGACAAGCCAAAAATGGTGACAAAAGCTTATTTGAAAAGTGAGGGGCAATGTGGTAAAGGAGAAACTGGCTCTGCAAAGTGAACAAAAGAGAGGAAGGAGGAAAGGAGCAAAGATAAAAGTACACTCTTGTCTGGAAGTCATAGAGTGGGCTACCACGAAGAGTCATGATAGCAGGTTCTTCATGGCTGCTCATTTCTTTTATGCCATCGGTCCTGTGGGAGCCCATGAAAAGTTCCACATATAGAGCCCTGGGAATTATTTGGTGTTGTCCTGGGATTTTGTAACTGACAGGTCCCGCTTATTTCCGCAGATAGCTTTGCCAGGCCCCATCTCCTGTCTTGCTAGCGCTGAGATAGGAGAATTCCAAGTATGAGCCCAACCTTAACAATTTAGTGACTTGGTGAGACTCTGACCAAAACAACAACAACAACAACAACAACAACAACAACAACAACAACAAACAGCAAGGGTCAAAGGTCATTGGTAGCTCGGTGCAAAGACGCAGGGTCTTTGCCGAAAACCAAAAAAACCTAACAAACAAACAAAACCTGTCTTTGAATTCTCCTTTTGTCATCTTTTCAATTCTTTCAAATTTTGTATAGATTTGACATTTTTCAAAATTAAAGGTTGGAGGTCAGCTACAGTAAAGGTGCATATCTGTGATTCTAGCACTTGGGAGGCTGAGGCAGGAGGATCACAAATTTGAGACTGTTTAAAAGAAAACTGTTGGAGCTACATATTTAGTTACTAGCTGTATTCCAGAAAGCATAGAAACCAATTATCCATCAGTTTTCTAAAAACTATATTGGGGCTTATGAATTGTTATGAACAATTTTGCAGCTGTAACACATACCAAGGCAGGAAATAATGAACATGTTTTCAAAAAGCCTCATGTGTTATATAATGTAGACAAATGCAAATATTAATGTTCACTTCAAAAGGAAAATTATTTATAATTTTAGTAATGGAAATTAACGTTTTTAAATAAAAAGCCAAATTATATCCTTTTGGGAGAAGACATTATCTCAACAAACCAATTACATTTACAACTTGAGCATTAATTTTAACCAATTTATGCCCTAATATGTGTCTCTAGGAGTCTCAGGATCCCAATTACAGTGTTTTTGAACATTTACTGTTCATTTAGTGCCTTGTTAACTGCACTGGAAAATTATGCAGTTCTAAATGTAGGTGTATAATTATATGCTCAGCCCAGAGACAACATTAACTTGTAGCCATTTGGGGAGATAAACAAGACTACCAGAATTCCTCTATATGGTTGAGGGACAGATCAAAGACTATTGCTCTTTTTCTTGCACTCGTCCACTCACATTTTATTTTCTAGAATTGTCTTTCTAGTTGGATACATTTTAATGATTTCTTTGGACTGTCTCCTTAATTATTACAGCATCAGGTTTCTTTCATCAATTAGTGAAAGATTCTGAAGACAAAAAAGGCTAAGGATTTTAGTGGAGAGGAGTGAATCCAACAGATGTTATAAGTCAAGGCTTCAACTGCCATGTGAATTTCCCTGAATGTATAGTTCCCCACAATCTGCAACATTTCTGTATAGGTTAGGGGTTCAAAAGGCCATTTCATGGGGTGAGCAAGGTCAAAATTATCTTCATACTAAAAGTTGAGTGTTCCACTTTTATTTACTCTCTAATCAAAAGTAGGGTTTTACACAGAGAACTGAACAGATACTATTTTATTCTCCTCTTTCTTTTCTTCCTACTAGTGATTGAACTCAGGGTTTCCTTTGTGCTACACAAGCTCTCTGTCACTGACCTACACCCTTAGACCTTTTTCTGTTTATTTTGTTTTGAGACACAGTCTCATTAATTTGTCCAAGCTCACCTCAAACTTTTTTTTTTTTTTTTGGTGCTGGGGATTGAACTCAGGAACTTCTGCTTGCGAGGCAGGCAGCGGATCCACTGAGCTAAATCCCCAGCCCTCACCTCAAACTTTTGAGGTTGCTGCCTCAACCTATTGAATAGCTATGTGTGCTACCATGCATAGCTTGTATATTCTTGTAGTTCAAAATTTTTCTTGGTTTTATTATCTAATATGATAAAATCAATTAATAATAAACATAAATTAAAAGAATAAACAAAAACACCTTTACATCCTCACAAAATTTTATGAATATTAAGAATTAGGCCAGGGATTTAGCTCAGTAGTGCTGATGCCTGCCTTGCAAGCACAAGGTCCTGAGTTCAATCCCTGGTACAAAAAAAAAGGAATATAAAGAATTTCTCAGTCTAAAATATTTGAACCTCATTGCTCAAGTTCATTCTTTCAAAAAATTACTGAGAGCATTATTTGCCATGTACTAGATCTTGTGACATGGTTGGAACACAGAGATGTACCAAATACTGTTAGTTAAGAAGTTAAGAGGTTTACCTACATGATGCAATTTAAATGCCCAGCATACCTTTAAAGTAAGAAGTACAGTTATATTACAGGCCATTTTGGTTTATATGCTTAGGTTCATTTGCTTGCCACTGACCAAATCAAAGGAGGGCATATATTTTGGTAAGAAGGAAAAAAAGACTTATTCAAAGCTAGCTTTGAGGAGATGGAGAGGCTTAGTGGCCTGAAATCACCATCTCCCTGTGTACAGGTGGACAAGGGTCTTTTATAGTGAGGAACAAATGGGAGGGGAGCATAGAGAGACAGTCAAGACCTCTGCACTTGTTTCATCACTTTTAGTCTTCCTCAGCTCCTTCTACTCTTTCCAGTGGACAGGAACCTGGGCTCTAGCCTCCTGGGGCTGGAGAGGAGGGGCTGTTGGTTATGTGTTCAGTAGGAGGAGGTTTGGAAAAATTGCTTACCTCTAAGAAATCCCTAATTTTTAAAGTTCCATTTTTCAGTGCATTATAGTCACCTTCTTCTTACAAATGAGGACACAGTATGAATGAGAAACTAGAGTCATTTATAGCTAAATGGATGCACATTGAGGCCATACTCTTAAGTGAAATAAATACAACACACATGTAAATACCGAATAGTTTCTCTGGAGTGGAAAACTAAAATTGTAAAAGGATCAACATGTATAATTGATATTGTGTAATAGGAAGAAAAGGGCTGAAGGAGTAGGGCAAGTGGGAGTGATACAGTAGAGGAAATAAGGGAAAAGAAAAAAGTATGAGAAACGGAAAGACATGGAAACAAAGTCTTTGTAAATAGGGAAGGGTGGAGGGCGTGAAGGGAGGGCAGGAGAATGAGGGAAAAAAAGAACCAAGATACATCGTGTAAAGGTACAAGATCCCAATGATGAATGTAACTGTACTGCATACCTAAAAAGTATTACTAAACTTAATGAAAAGTAAAAACAGTCTTTATGACCAGGAATGCCCTATCATCTAAAAGTAGTATACATTCACTGCATAATATTCAGTCTCCTTTCTGTGCTTTGTTTTGTTTTCAGTACTGGTGAATTAATTGAGCTATCACACTGAGGTACATTCCCACCTTTTCTTTTAAAACAAAATATTTTAAGACAGCGAGTCTCTAAGTCACTAAATTGTCCGGGCTGGGTTCAGACTTGTGATCCTTTGCCTCAGTCTCTCCAGAGTGCTGGAATTATAAGTGTGTACCACCATGTCTGGTTTTGTTTCTTTTCAATGAAGCTGAGAATCTTAGTAGAATTAAATTTTTGCTTGAGATAAAATCTTAGGATGAAGACTGGAGTGTAACTCAGTGGTAGAGCACTTTGCACAGCATGCATGAGGACCTTGGTTCAATCCCCCCAAACAAAGGGTGAAAATCACATTCACATACCATTAATACCACTTTTAAATGTGTAACGTTTTTATTTGACCAGTACTTCCTTTCGGGAGGAATTTGGTGAGAATCCCTGTCATGAGTGGACGTGGAGGCCACTCTTGCAGCCAAAAGGCCTTCTTAATTAAGCCACCCTGGGGCTCAGAGGCACCAAGAGTCAAGCAATCTCCTGAATGCGATGGTTTATTGAGCATTTATCACATTCACAGCAAGATGGGGGGATTGCAACCATGGCATAAGCAGTGCTGAGGGTACAGGATCTTTCTTTCACCTGGCCAACACACTGGGAGAACATAGGGTGCCCAATGGGCAGCACTGGAACTCCGCAATCTGAAGACTGAGCGCTGGAACTCTCAGTGATTCCAAGACTGATACAGCTGGGGAGTCAAGTGAAGCGTTCCAGATGGGCAGAGTGACAATCACAGACAGTTGCAGAGCTTGAGTGGTAGCTCTGTGAAGAGCAGTACCTGAGACAGAGTCCACAGGTATACTATACAGCCGGAATACTGAGCTGAAGCCAGAGACTTCCTCTTTTATGCTGTGGGAAGTTTGGTACAAACAACACGGGCTACTCTTACAGTAGTGTACAAATAACGTGCTAATTCTGTGATGGTAAAAACATTTTTCCTTTATGGTAAAAATATAGTTTTTAGACAGTGTATTTTTATAAATTTCTTGAAAGGGTTCACAAGATAAGTTTTTTGACACATAGGGACATATTGTTATCACACTATATGGATACTGAACAAGTTATCACATAAGCACACCTGTTACACAGTTATCATAACCTAGTTTAGACTCAGAAAGTTAATTTAGAACCAGACAGAATCATAAGATGGCTTCTGTCCTGTTCACATCGATACCTAACTGTTGGAACTCAATTTCTAGAGAACATTGATGTTATCACTTACTGTGCAGAATTGTTAGAAGAATTACATGAAACGATGTTAATAGCAATTGCCATGAATTAATATTAGCTTCCAACATTTATGGAGTTCATATAATTGCATACAGCAGTCCTAGGGTATCTTTAAGAACTAATTTTATTGACATCTAAACTAAGCCAGGCATAGTTCTAAGCACTTAAAAGTGTCATAATTTCCTTTAAACCTTTACGTTTCCTAAGATAGGGTAACTACTATTATCTCATTTGTGGATGAGAACTATGAATCCCATAGAGACAGATTAAGAGAATTTCCCACAGACACACTGAAAGTTCATGATGCAGCTGGTATAGATCATGCAGCCTGACCCTGGAGTAGGTACTGTGGGTGAGCTAGCTGCATGGAAGAGACAGAACCCATTAGCTGTGAAGTTAGGGCGGGAATTCAAATCTAGGCCTACAAGACTCTCAATCTCCTTAAATTTTCTTGTTGACAGTCCTGGGGATGATAGAACCTAGGGTTACTTTACGACTGAGATACATCTTCAGGCCTTTACTATTTTTTTAAGGCAAGTTTTCGACAAGTTGCCCAGGCAGGACTTGAACGTGCTATTTTCCTGCCTCAGCCTCCCTCTGTGCTGAGGATCCCCATTTTTAACGTATCCCCACCCTGCCATTCTTCTCCCACACTCAGTTCTCAATAAATGGCAATGCTTTCTCCTACTCTAATTCACTGACAGTGTATATTAAGCACATGTTGATTACGCACCCCTGCTGTGCCAGACTGTGTGTACTGGAGTAAGAAGGATGAATTAGGTGAATTCCCTGCTCTCGAGAGAGAGAGAGAGAGAGAGAGAGAGAGAGAGAGAGAGACAGAGAGAGAGAGAGAAAGAGAGGAGAGAGGAGTATTAGTCTTCTAGGACTATCATAACAAAATATAACTATATAGCTTGAACAACACAAATGGATTTTTTCACAGTTTTGGAGGGAGCCAAATCAAGGTGTTGGTAGGCATGGTTTCCCCCAAGACTTCTGTCCTTGGCTTACAGTGGTCTCATTGTCACTGTGTTCTCACTTTTCCTCTGTGTATGTATATCCTTACTGTCTCTTAAGTGTGCTCAAATGTTTTCTCCTTATAAGGACCTTAGTCAGAAAGTTAGGATATATCCTAGTGATATTGGGAAAATATCACTCTTGACCTGTTAGATGTCAAATGTGTAGAGTTTGTGTCTCTCAAATATTGAAGAATGAATTTTAAGGGACAGTGGAGGCTAAGAGTAGGAAAGCTTTATTAAGAGAAGGCTCCTGAGAGAGACAGGAGGGGTCTTGAAAGGGGTGGCAACTGAGGCCCTTTGTCAGGGCTAATTTATACTGTAATGTCCTAATATGGGTACAATGTGGGTCAGACTACAATGAACCTGTAGGATCATAACTATAGCCACTTAGCTAATATTAATCCAATAGGAAAACAGTCATGTAGTAGGGGTAAGAACAAAGAACAAAGGCATTTTTGGAAAGTGTGGGTCTGAATGTTTTAGCCACCCACCTCTGTGCCTGATGTCCACGTGGGCCTGCTAGACCTGGTGTTGCTAATTACAGTACAATCTCAACTTGCTGTTTATCTTGCAGGCCTGGCTATTGCATCTCTATCCCGAGGCCTGACTCTCTTTAGATGTGTCTCTAGCCACATTACTGATGTCTATATTTTTTTGTGCTGACTTCCTTGATAGTCGAATCTCTCTCTGGCCATATATTAATTTCTATCCAACTTAGCTGCCTATAGTACTAACACCCTTATTTTAACATAATTTTTCCATTTAAAAGCCCTATTTCAAAATGCTGTCATGTTCTGGTATACTAGGGATCAGGATTCAACCTTTGAAATGTGGAGTGACACAGTTCAAACCATAACCAATGTAAACATAGAGTTTCAAAAATATTCTGTCATTAAGGTCAGGTTAATTTTAGGCTTCAAATAAGATATGATGATGAAATAGACATTTGGAAAATACATCTGAACAATTCTGACAGTGCTGCTATAATTTTGGGTGATCAGACCAAACAAAGAATACGTTTTGTTTGTTTTTGAGACAAGGTCTTCCTATGTATCCCAGAGTAGCCTCAATATCCTACTGCCTCAGCCTGTCAAGTGGTGGAATTATAGGCATGTACCACTACATATGGCTAAAAAGACAGTAGTTTTTGGCTCAGTTTTGTTTTGTCATATTTGCAGTACTGAATCAAAGGCCTTTGCGCAGAGCTACAGTCCCAGCCCTTATTTTAAATTTTGTGACAGTCTCACTAAGTCTGTTTCTCAGGTTTAGCTGACAGTTGTGACCCTCCTGCCTTGTCTCCCATAGTGCTAGGATTCCAGGTATGAGCCACCATGCCCAGCTTTAAATAGGCAGTTTTTAAGACACAATATCATATGGCCCAGAATACTTATATTTACCGAGCACTAATTAAATACCAATCACTCTTTTAGCATACCCACATTAACACATACACACATGTAATTTAATCCTAAATGTGATTAGTGTTCTCATGAGAAATCATATATAAAGGGAGTGTCTTAGTCTGTATGTTCTTGCTAATAATACAGTTCCACATACTGGGTAAGTTATCAAAGAAAGAGGTTTATTTTGGTTCATGGTTCTGGTCCAAGGTCAGGAGGCTGCATTTGGTGATGGTTTTCTTTCTGGAGGAGTCCCAAGAGGGTGCAGAGCATCACATGATGAAAGACAGGGAGCATCCATGCACACCCTCTGGTCTCCCTCTCTTTTCTTAAAAAGCAACCATTTTTTAAGAGGGCCTTGCCATGATGAACTTCCCTATTCTTGAACACTCCACAGAGGCCCCACACTAAACAATATAATCAGATTGAGTTTCTACCTTCTTAGTACATCACAGTGGAAATGACACTCCGCTATGATTTTTAGAGGGGACGAGGTGTATTTAAACAATAGCAGAGGAGTTTAAAAATTTGTCTTAAGTTTATATAACAACAAAAAAACACAATGTAGAATCAGTACTATATATTTTGAATTCACAGAAAGAACTTTAATTGCTTTATTACTTTAAAAAATTCTTGCTTCCCCCCCACTCCACCCCCCGCCTCATCTTCTCTTACATCTGTACACTCTTAAGAACAGGAATACCATTAGCATTACCATGTCACACAGTAATAGTCCTTTTGCCTCATTAGCAGCAAAAAAATCCCTATATTACAGAGGTTGTGTAACAACCAGCATTAGAGGTGATTAAACTCCATTAAATGGAATGTGTTAAGTACATAATTAATCCCCATTGAATGAGTAACAACTCTTCCTGAGTGTCTTCTTTGCATTGGATTAGGAACCAGCAGTGTAAGGAAAGGTTAATTTTTTTTCTCTATATATTCAAAGATCTTATAGTTCACTTGGAATGCAGGCCATATCAACATAGTACACTGGTAAAACCAAAGGCAGTTTGGTGTAAGTAACAGAAGTGGCCCCTTGAATCAGATATAGCTTTACTTTGTGTTAATTTGGAACTTGAAGCAAATTCCTCTACTCTTCTGAGTCCATTTGTTCAGCTGCAATTTACAAATAATAAAATATACCACCAATGCTGTTCCAAGCATCAGATTACTTCTGGTGCACAGTACATGTAGAGTGACTTCTCTGTGTCAGAATATTCACAAACTTTTATATGGGCCACGTAGGCAAGGTTCAGCTTCAATTTGGTCCAAGGCTGGAGAAAAATGTCTTGGGATTCTCCCAGATCATGAAAAGACAGGTTGATTTTTAAAATACTGCTACAAGGCCATTCCTCACCTCACTATTTTGAGAAAGGCTGCTATGAGGTAGTTTCTTATCACCTTCCTAGTTCCAGCAGAGGTATAAAAGTTTTCATCTTCATTTTTCCCCCCTTTAGAATATACCTGTGGGCTCCAGAGCTGTTTATTTCTTCGTTGTGTATGGAAAACGGCTCCTCGGCAACAGGGCTCTCCAGCACTGATGATGCTCATCATATGGCCTGTTTGTTTTGATGTCATCCAGTGGGACAAGGGCTGTGAGTCATGTTGACTTTACTCTTTATGTAAGTCACGAACTATCTGTATTTAAAATGATTTGTTATTGGTCAAATCTGTCAGCTTGTTTGACAGTATGTTTCTGTAAGTATTAGCTACTACTTTTATGTCATCATTTAAACATTAGGGATTATCATAGTCTAATACACAGCATTCTGTCTATAAATTAAAGGAATTATAATGTCCCTACATTTTGCTATTTATAAGGAGATAAGTATTTATAATGAAATTCTTTGATATGGATAATATATAGAATTATGATATTCTTAATATAGATTTATCTGAAGATATGGTTAGCTAGCCTGAAGAAACACAGAGTCTGATATCTTGTGGAATTTTAAAATTCTATCTATTAAGATCAGAAATATCTGAGTATATGAAATAATCCTAATCATAACAAATTCTGTCTTTACTGAGGACTCACTATGTGTCAGATGATACAGGAAGCATTTAACATACTCCATCTATTTTAATCTTTACAAAAATCTAGAAAGCATATACTATTTTTTTCCCAATACTGAGGTTCGAACCCAGGTTCTTTGCTCTGAGCTTCATCCCCAGCTCTTTCTTTAGTTTTTATTTTGGGGCAGAGTCTTGCTAAGTTCCCCAGGCTAGGCTCAAACTTAGGATCCTCCTGTCTCAGTCTCTGAAGTGCTAGGATTACAGGCATGGACCACTATACCTAGCTTAGAGGAATTGTACTTTTACTGTGCCCAGTTCACATTGAGGAATCTTAGGATCCCGGGTATACTAATTTGTCTGAGACCACATGATAAGTAACCCAGCAAATCTGGGTAAAATAGAGTTGTAACCTAGATGCTTGACTCTAGACCCAAGCCCTAATAGTTGTGAGAAGCTAAAAATCACAGTTATTCAGAGCCTCAAATTCAGTATCTTTAAAGTAGGGATAAATATAGAACCTCAGACATATGGAAATTGTTTTAAAATATAATATCATTAAAGAGCAGATCATAGTGGCTGGCACAACAGGCACTCAATATAGGGTTGCTTAAATTTTTTTCATATAGTGATTGAAAAACATACCACATAAAATTTATTATCTTAAATATTTAAAAAATTTATGTATATTCCATTGTGGTATAACAAATGTCCAGAAATTTTTCATTTTGCAAAATGGCAATTCTATATACCCTTTAAATAATATCCTATTTATTCCTATGCCCTCAGCTCTATCATTCTAGTTTGTTTGAATTTGGCTACTCTAGCTCATGTAAGTATAAGTGGAAATGTACAGTGTCTTTTTGTGACTGGACTCAGTTCAATGAGCATAATGTACTCTAAGTTCATACATATTGCAACATGTCAGAGTTTCTGTCCTTTATAGGCTGAATAATATTCCATTGAATGATTATACTGTATTTTACTTATGCATTAATATGTTGAAGGACACTTGGATTCCTTCCACTTCTTGGCTATTGTGAATAATGCTTCTATTAACATGGATATAAAAATACCTCTTTAAGATCTTGCCTTAAATGTTTTACTTCAAAAATTATAAATATTTAACATATACAGCATGACATTTTGATTTTCACATACATTGTTAAATGATTACTATAGTCCAGCCAATTACCTATTTATCATCTCTTATGATGACTGTATTGTGTTAAGAACACTTAATATCTATTCTGTTAGGAAATTTCCAATATACAATGCAATATTATTAACTATAGTCATAATGTACATTAGATATCTAGATTTATTTTATATAAGTGCAAATTTGCACCTTTTGAAGTATATCTCTTCAATATCTTTCCATTTGTGCGCATCTAGGGAATGACCTTTTTACTATTATCTATTTCTATGTCTTCAACTTTTTTATTTTTTAAATTCCACATATAGGGGAGATCATCATTCTATAGTAAATTCTTCTGAATTTATATTCAGAGCTGGAATTGCAGTATCATATATTCTGTTTTTTATTTTTAAATAAATCGCTTTGTTCTTTGCTAGAACAATTTCATCATTTTACATTCATACCAAAAGTGCACAAGATGTCAGATTTCCTGTTATCTTTGTCACACTTGTTACTTTCTGGGTTTTTAGTTTTTTTGCAATAGCCATAACAGTGTGTTCAAGTCCTTTCTTTAATTATTGAACCTCTGATTCTTTAACTCATTATTGAAAGTAGGATACTAAATTTTCACTATTGTTTTAAATATTTCTAATTTTCCTTTAGTTCTATCAATGTTTGCTTTAGGTACTTAGTAATTTTGATGTTGCACATATAATTGTTATATCTTCACAATTTCCAACATTTATTATTTTATAATATCCTTCTTTGTGTTTTATAACAGTTTTCACTTTAAGCATATTTTGTTTATTAGTAGTAGAACAAGTCTTTCTTTTGTTAAAGATTCCATGAAGTTATCTTTTTCGAGTCTTTTATTTTCAGCCTATGTGTCTTTAGATCTAAGTGTCTTCCAAACAGCATATGACTGCATTCTGCGTTTTTTTCTTAATCCATTCTGCTAATCTGTTTCTTTTGATTGGGGAGTTGAATTTATTTACATTGAGAGAAATTAATGATGCAGAGGGTCTTACTGTTGACATTTTGTCTTTGATTTTTATATGTCTTTTCCCTTGGAAGTCTCAGGGCTGGGCTGGATCAGGAGTGCAGACTCCATGACTAGGAGAAGGCAAAATAGCTGTTGTCCCAGCTTCTTAGAGAAGTCACTATGTGCTCCCCTCCAATTTGCAGTGTCTGCACAGCAGCTCTGCCCCTGTGCTCTTCCAGAAACCCCACAGAGGAAGACATTTCCCAAACACAGGGCTCCTTAGCAGCAGGAGGGTAGGCCTGAGGGAGAGAGGGCTAATATCAGGGCAGTGGTGGAAATGAGACCCCAATTAGGAGGGCAGAGAGACTCATGGGGCTGTAGAGAATGTGACAGTATAAATGCTGAGCTAAAAAATTAAAACAATATAGCTATATTTATGTCTTTTAGCTTTTTGCTCCTCATTTCCTCTCAATGTCATCTTTCATGTTTAGATATTTTTATTGTAGTAGCATGCTGTGATATCTTTCTAATTTCATTTTGTGTTTATTGCATAGATATTTTCTTTGCAGTTGCAGTGGTAATTATATAAGTACCTAAAGTTCTAATAACCCATTGTTAACAAACAATGATTTCAGCTACATGCAATAATTCTACCCCTTCATAGCAATTTCCCCCTGCTTTATCTCCTTGACATCACAGATTGTGACAGAAATATGAAAAGAGTCAGAATCAAAATAAAGTTATATGTGTCGACCCTGATAAAACAATAAATGAAATACATCCAGTGCACCCTGGAAGAGTTCTCATGCATGATTGCCTCATAGTAACTATCACAAAAAACTGACAAAACCACAAACTGGCAGACAGGACACTATGACTCATATACCAAACGTATGCCCACAAAAATATATGCCCAGCAACCTGCTTCACCTCTGAATTGTTTGAAATTATTAATCATTGTGGCCAAGAATTATTGTTTCAGAACACGTCATGTAATTCTCATTTTTGTGTCTAAAACTTCCCCTGTCCCAAACTTCTCAAATATGCCCATGGTTTTCTATACCATCCATATTTCTCTTGACGTGCTCTACTGTTCAAAAATAAATATTACTTTTAGAAGAATCTCTGATTTTTTTAAAGACTGGCACAAATCACATCTTTATATATTATGTACCCATTAATATAGATTTATAGTTATTTATATCTTTTTAACTCTTAAAAATGATACAAGATTTTATATTTGCCCATATATTTATTTATCTTTATCAGAGAACTTTATATTTTCATATAGTTTTGAGCTATTGTCTAGAGTCTTTGTTTCAGCTGTACCTTTTGTAGAGCAAGTCTAGTTGTAGTTTGATTTCTTTGATTTTGTTTATCTAGGAAATCTTTAAATTTTTCTTCTTTTTTGAGAGAGTTTTTCCAGATGCAGTATTTTTCTTAAAGTTTTTTCTATCAGAACTTTGAATATATCATCCCACTGCATTCTAGCATGAAAATTCTACTGAGAAATTTATTGATAATCTTTTAGAGTTTGTGTGGTGAATATCTCTTCTCTTACTGCTTCCAAGACTTTCTTTGCATTTTACTTTTGACAGTTTGCTTATAATATTTCCTGGTGTAGGTTTTTTTGAGGTTATCCTTTTTAGAATTTGTTGAGCCCTTTGTATTTATCTCCTCGAACTTGGAAAGTCTTTGGTTGGTGTTTCTTTGACAAAGCTTTTTGTCCCTTTCTTTCTTTTCTTTCTCAACTTTCATATTGTATTTATTGATCTACTTTATATTCTCCCATAAGTCCTTTAGGCTCTGCTCATGTTTCTTCTTTGCTTTTACTTTTTTTTCCAGCTTTAATTGAGTTTATTGGTACATTTTAGGGATACAGTACAGTTACATTCATTGTTGGGATGCTTTTACTTTTTTACTGCTCAGACTTGAAATTTTCAAATGACTTGTCTTCAAGTTCACTGATTTGATTGGTTTTGTGCAGGGAAAGTTAATCAGCAATCAGTTTATGGAAGCTCTAGGTCCTCTCAAACCTTTCCTGGGGATGCATCTTCCCTGGGCCCCTGCTTTTATTTCAGTTACTGGTAAGTATAGCCACTCTTAAATTCCTTATTTTGCTTAAGACCATTGCTACCAGAATTGCTGAATCCTGGTGTTTCTATTGTATTATTCTGTCTGTAATCTCTTGCACCCAAGTGCCTATGAGACTGCAGACTCCCTGTACTTCTAATGCTCCCTATACCTGCCTTGGCTCCTCCCTTGAACTCTCTCTGCTTCCTGTCTGCTGTGCTGTACTCTACCATGCCCCTCTGCCATACCATCTCACCCTGAGTCATCCAACCATGGACTGAAATCTCTCCAAATTGTGAATCAAAATAAACCTTTACTCCTTACATTTGCAGGTGTCAGTTATAGTGACTCAGTGATGAAGAAAATAACTAAGATATGTACTGAAGAGGAATGGTGAGACTGGATACCCTTGATTTTAGAAGGAATAATTTCAGGTTTTTCCCATTTAGTATCATATTGGCAGTGAGTTTTTCATGAATGGCTTTTGTCAGTTTAAGTCATATTTTTTCTATACCTATTTTTCTCTGAGTTTTTTATGATGAATAAATGTTGGATTTTATCAAAGGTTTTTAGAGCATTATTGAGATGATTATATGATTTTATCCTTCTGTTTATGTGGTATATTGTATTTATTGACTTATGTATGTTAAAACATTCTTAAATCCATGGGATGAAACCACCTTGATCATGAGGTGTAATCTTTTAAATAATTTATTGTATCCTGGCTGCATGTATTTGGTTGAGGATTTTTGTATCTATGTTCATTAGGGAAATTGGCCTGTACTTTTCTTTTACTGTTCAGTCTTTGTCTGGTTTTAGTGTAAAGGTAATATTAGCTTCAAGGAGTAAGTTTGACAATGTTCTTTAATTTTCATGGAAGAGTTTCATGAATATTGGTGTTCATTTTTCGCTAAAGTTCTGGTAACATTCAGCAGTGAATCTGTCAGATTGTTGGATTTTCTTAGTTCATACTGTTTTTATTACTACCTGTGTTTCATTGCCTATTATTAGTCATTCAGGATTTTTATATATTCTTGTATCAGTTTTATTAATTAATATTT
Organism: Fukomys damarensis; assembly: GCF_012274545.1. Lineage (NCBI taxonomy): Eukaryota > Metazoa > Chordata > Mammalia > Rodentia > Bathyergidae > Fukomys > Fukomys damarensis. The sequence goes on along the minus strand of NW_022900951.1, from coordinate 44,990,395 downwards.
ATCTAGGAAGCTAGCCATTTTGTCTGCATTCTCCAATTTATTGGACTATTAAATTTTTGAAGTAGTTTCTTATAATGTTACATTGATATAGGATTTTCTTTTTTGTAAGTTTAGCTAAGAATTTATCAGTTTGGTTTATGTTTTGAAGGAAACGACTCTGATTTATTGATCCATGTGTTGTTTTTAGTCTCAATTTCATTAATTTCTGCTCTAATATCTATAATTTCTTCTCTCCTACAAAATTTTATTTGGATTCCTCTTGTTTTTCTAGGACCTTGAGGAACATCATTAGTTTATTTGACATAGCTCTTTTTTTATCTAATGTGGTTATTCACAGGTATAAACTTCCCTGCTATGACTGCTTTCATTGTGCCTCATTGTTTTTAGTATGTTGTTTGATCCTAGGAAATTTTAAATTTTTTCCTCAATTTCTGTTATCTCCATTTGTTTGCATGGTTTCTGTGGTCTCCTTTGCCATTGGTTTCTAGTTTCATTGTGCTATGATCCGGTAGTATGTGCAAATGATTTCCATTCTTTTATATTTATTTAAGCATGGTGTCTGGCCTCAGCTGTGGTCCATTTCGGAATTAGTGCCATGTACTGTTGAGAAAAATGTGTATTCTGTCATTTTTGGATGAAAAACATAGTAGATATCTATTAAGTCCACTTATTCAATAATGTGGTTCTATGCTAATATAAATGTGGTTTTTTTTTTTGGTCTGAATGACCTATTTTGTGAGTGTGGGGTACTGAAGTATCCCATTATCATTGCATTGATATATATCTGATCTTTTATGTCCAGAAATATTTACTTTATGAGCTTGGTTGTGCTAGAATTTGATGCATGTATATTTACAATTGTTATCTCTTTTTAAAAAATTCTTCCCTTTAGCAGTATAAAGTGGCCATCTTTGTCTCCTCTGACCAGTTTTGACTTGAAGTCCTAATTGTATAAAGTAGAATAGCTGCCCCTGCTTGCTTTTGGGCTCTTGTTGCATGGAGTATGATTTTCCATCCTTTCACTTTTAGTCTATTTTTTTTAATGGATGAGGTATCTTGTAGCTAACAGTTGGTTGAGTTTTGCTTTATCATCCAATATGCCTATCTGTGTATTTTGACTGGGGAGTTAAGACTACTTACATTGAAGATTTTTGTTTGTGTCTTTTGTCAACTCACTGATCATTTGCTCAATCAAGTCCCTTACCTGTTTATTTACATCCCCTGTGTGATTTTTTATCTACTTCTTTATTTATCACTCTACTTTTTCTTCCTTCATGCTCTATATTTCATGGATCTGTTTATTTTTTCTTTGAACTCTTCAGACATTTTATTCATTTGATTTTTGACTTCCCTTTTCACTGCCCATGCGATCATCTTTTAGGGGGCTAAGAACTTTTGGAATGATCTCTATTTTTATTACTACATGTTTGTAGTACATGACATTTGTATTCATAGTAGGGAGTTAGGTACATGTACTTAGCATATCTTAATTATTACTTCCCTTCTCATTCTGCTCCTTTCCTCCATCCCTAGATCCCCTCCCCGCATTTTCTCTTTTTTCTTAGTTCATGTTTGCAACACTACATGATTACATTTGCTGCGTGTAATTGGTAAATGTACATGACACATCCCAAATCATATATATCCCTTCCTCCCTTGGACCTTTGATTCCCTTACCATTTGCAAGAGATCTATCTCCCCATTTCCTTTTACCAATCCTTTATTTTGCTCTTTATTCATATTTTGGGTTTCTCATATGAGAGAAACCGTACAGTATTTAAATTTGAGTGTCTGATTTATTTCTTTCAGTGTTTAATTTTCAAGGTATATTCGTTTTCCTTCAAATGATTCAAATTTATCATACTTTATAGCCAATTGTAATGATCTTCTTGTCATGTTTTCTCAATATTTCAATTGTTTTTTCTACAAAGGTTGAAGATAAATTAGAGTAAAAAACTGTCACTAGGGTAGAGCTCTCTTTAGTGTACATTTCCCTGTGATGTTATCTTGGCTTTTGTTTGTTTTGGTATTTATATACCTTATCAAACTACTCAGCGTTATAGGCTCAGTCCTGGTTACCATGTGCAAAAAGAAAATTATCGGTTGTTTCTGTCTACAGAGCCAACCATATATCAGTCATGTAACTTAACATTTATTTTACCAATTTCATTCATTTTTCAATAACCCAGACAGATTGTGATATTTTTCTGCTGACAGGTAGGCTGGCTATAGAGCATGAGAGAAGGAAAGGAAAGTGGTAAATAGGGGAGTAGATCAGAAAAGAGGAATAAAAAAATAGAGGTAGGCTTTTGTTGATAGTAATATTAATTCTATATCTGGAGTAGAGATTTAATAGAGAGGAAGTTTGAAAGAATATTTGCGGGGGACAACAAAAATGATTAGGAGTGAGGAAAAAGTAATTAGAGGAATCTGTGGACATGTAGGAATGAGTTATACTGATAAGCTTTTGTTGAATCCTCTATACACAATTTTTGACTAAGTGCTAATTCACTTTTATTCTCTTCACATATATAAACACCTCTGTGTATATATTAAATGAAGAGAAGGAAAAAGAAGAGAAAGATAAAAATATACAAAAACCCAAAAGTATTCATAGAGTCCTTTTTATAGTACATTCAAAATTCATCCACTGTGCTCTTCCTCTTATGTTCCTAAGCAGAAAAATTAACTTGTATGTATGTGGACTAGACAGATAGGCAGTCACCTGCTTGGTTTCAGTTGCACTCCTGTGTGTTTGGCTAGCTGTAGTTGTTTGTCTCCAATGATGGACATCTTTAATCATGTTAAAAGGTAAGAGGGTGAAGTGTTTCTCCTCAAGTACCAGTCTATACCTGATTTCCAAAGTGAACCTAATAATATCTAATATCTAATATCTGCCCACTTCCCTCCAGAATAATCCCTGCAGATGTTTATGCCTGCTTTTTCTGTAAGACTTCAGGTGAAACATTCTGCCTATGCCCTTCTCCAGGTCCCTGCTGGCCCTTCCATACTCCACAAAGCATCACTATCCAGCCTGCAAACTCTGTGGTTCCTGGGGTTTGCAGCACTCAACAGCTTTTAGCTGGGGATAGGAAGGTTCCTTTGTGGGAACTGATGGACCAGTCGTAGGAGGGATATCTTCTGGGCACACAACTAGCTGGTATTTTGGGAGAGTGATGACAGAGGGCCTGCTTAGGCATCGCTCAGTTGTCTTTTTCTCCTGCCCCATGTCAGATTGCTGCCCATGCCTTTGACTCACTGAGCTGGCTCCTTTCCTATGGTTGTTTTTTTTATTTTTTATTTGCCTTTCAGTGAGTGGAAGAGCTTGGGGGTCTGAATGGACTGCTGAGCCTGTCTCATTTCCTCTGTAGGTAGTGCTTTGCTTTGTTTCTGTTGCATTCCTTTGTGTATGGCTTAGTTGGAGGGTTTGTACTTCTGTCTTATGATTGTATACCTTCAATTGTGTTGAGGGGCACAGTGTAGCTGGTCAAGTACCCAGGCTTCTGCTGATTTCTGAAAGGACCTTTTCAATCCCCACCCATCTCCCTCAAAATAATCCCTGTAGCTGCTTATATCTTTTGCCATATGGCTCTGGGTAAGCACACTGCACAATACTGTCTAGCCATGCAGCTCTTCTCTGGCTCCCCTCCCACATCTGCGCATTCCACAAAGTGTTGATGACATCCAGCCTGCAAACTCTGGCGCCTAGGGCTAACAATTCTCGGCAGCTTTTGTCCAGGTCTGGGAGGGTCTACTCCCTCCTGTCTATGATAATCCCTGGATCTGCTTATGTGTTCTGTTTTTATAGGGCTCAGAAAGAGTGTGCCATGCCACAACCTCTGGCCGCAGTGCTCCTGTCTAGCTCTCTACCCACATCTCCACACTCCATGAAGCATCACCTTCTACCCCATGAAGCTCAGTGAGGTGTAGGGCTGGTGACACTCTGCAACTTTTGGTTGAGGGTGGGAAGGCTCCTGCGCAGGCACTGAAGGGTGGGCAGTGGGCAGGATATCCTGTGGGTACAGAACTGTGCGGGGTTTTATGGAGCACTGTTTTGGTGCTGCTCGTGTGTCTTTTCTCCCCAGGGTCATGTCAGTTGCAACTGCTGCCTGCCCTAGCAACTCCCTGAAACACAACTTTCTCAGTGTCTGACTCTGGGTCTTTAGTCAGGACAATACCTTTGTTTTTTACTTTACTTAGGATCTGCTAGTCCTCACTCGTTGACTACCTTCTGAATCATTCTCTAGCTTTCAGTTTCTCTTGTATCCTAATCTGCAAATAGTTGAAATATCTCATTCAAGGCTCCCTCTTCCAGTGAGGCAAGGCTCTATGTTCCAGTGATTCCACTATATGCTGATCACAGCAGCCCAGTTGCCACTTTGGTATTGGCTTTAGTACCTGGAGTGTAAACAGTGTTGGGATCCAGGGAAGGCTCATCTTCCCTTTCTAAATACATGTGACATTTGTTTTGATCAGGTGGTTTCTCCTTCACGTTGCCTTGTGTATTTTGTTTTGTTTGCTCTGATTCTGAGTACCCGTGCTTCCTGTGCACTATGCTGCCTCTAGTTAGCCGTAATGGAACTCTTTCACTAGGATAGTTTTTTTTTTTT
>NW_022900951.1:44970521-44985607 GCF_012274545.1 Fukomys damarensis | reverse complement strand
GGATAGTTTTTTTTTTTGACACCAAAGTTAATATTAAGCTAGGTTGGACAATTTAATGAGAGGGCAAGGTGTTGTGGAAGGGGTAGCTTTGCCCCTTGTCAGTTCCAGAGCTGGTAATGATGCAAGCCAAAACTCATATCTGTCCTATCACCATTCATCTTTTGGGAAGATACTTAGAAGAGGAATAGCTGGGTCAAATGGAATTTTTAGTTTTTGTTTTTTTGAGGAATTTCTATACTGATTTCCAAATGGTTGTAATAGTTTACATTCCCACCAACAGTATAGGCCCAGTCTTTTTCCCTTACAGCCTATATTATTTGAGTTCTTGCTATTCTTTCTAGATTAATATGGAATCTTAGTGTTAATTTATAGTTCTCTTATGATCAGAGATGTTGAACATTTTTCATGTATTTATTAGCCATTTATACTTCTTCTGAGAAGTATATGTTTCAGTGGCCCATTTTTTAAATTCGAACTTTCATTTTAAAGGATCTAATGTTTTTTAGTTCTTTATATATTCTAGATATTAGTTCTCTGTCCAAGGTAAAGCTAACAAATTTTTTTTTGTCCTATTCGGTAGGTTATCTTTTTACTCTGTTGGTCGCTTCCTTTGCTGTGTAATAGGATTTTAACTTGATATGATCCCAGCTGTTGCTTCTTGATATTATTTCTTGTGCAATTGGGGATTGGTCTAGAAAGTCCTTGCCTGTGCCTATGTCTTCAAGATATTTATTGCAGCAAATTGCTTGTTTTAATATTTAGATCTTTGACCCCTTTAGATCTTAGTTTAGTACATGGAGAGAGATATGTATCTAGATTCGATCTTTTGCATGTGGTTAGCCAATTTTCCCAGCACCATTTGCTAAAGAGGCTGTTTTTTTTTTTCCAACATATGTTTTGGCCCCTTTGTCAAAGATCAGATAGCTGAATGTGCCTAGAATTGTATCTGCATCCTCTATTCTGTTGCATTAATCCACAAGTCTGTTTTTGTGCTAGTACAGGTATTCCTTGTTTAATGACCTACCATTTAATGACTATTTGGGCTTATGACTCACCACTTGGACTTAGAACTCATCATTTTTCTTTTTGGTACCATTTGTACATCTTGTTTATAAAGCCTCAATGTCTTTTTTATACAGTCTACCTTGTTTATACAGTACTATAATTTTTGTACATTATTCTGTACAGTATAGTACTGTAGTTTTATTTTTCATTATACATTAAAGGCATTTGCTTATCTGGAGGAATACTTGCTGAACAAGTTACTTGCAATCCAAAGTTTCACTATATTTTTCTTCATGCTATTGTGAATGATATTGTTTTCCTTATTTCTTTCTCCATGAGTCCATTATTGTTATATACAAGAACACTATTAAATTTTAAGTGTTGATTTTTGTACCCAGCTATACACTGAACCAAGTTAATTCTAACAGATTTTTTGATGGAATTTTTGGTCTTCATGTTATTTGTAAATAATGATACTTTGACTTATTTTTTTTTAGAATAAATATCCCTTTTATTTCTTTCTCTTGTCTGATTGCTCTGGCTAATTTTTTGACTATGATATTAAACAAAAGTAGTTATAGGGGACATCTTTCTCTTGTTCCTGATTTTGGAGGGAAAGCTTTTAATTTTTAGTTTTAGTTTTTTCTCGACAGTAGGTTTGTCATAAATGGATTTTATCAGTTTGAGAGAGGGTCCTTGTATGCCTAATTTCTTCAGTTTTTTTGTCATGAATGGATATTACATTTTCTCAAAGGTTTTTCTAAATTTATTGAGATGGTCATGTGATTTGTGTCCTTATATTTATATAATTTATTACATTTATTAATTTGCATATATTTTCTTGCTTTCCTGGGATGAAGCTTACTTGGTCATGATTATGACCTTTTTGATGATATGATGTGTTGCATTCTATTTACCAGTATCCTATTTAGGATTTTTCTGTCTCTGTTCATTAAAGAGATTGTGTTAGTTTTCTTTTCTTTTTTTTTTTTTTGGCACTGGGGATTGAACTTGGGTCCTTGTGCTTGCAAGTCAGGCCACTGAACCACTGAGCTAAATCCCCGGCCCTAGTTTTCTTTTTTGACTGGGCTTTTGTCTGGTTTTGAAATTACAGTAATGGTAGTTTCCAGAAATAACTTTGGGAGTACTCTTTCTCATTAAATTTCATTAGTGTTTGAGGAAAATTGATGTAAGATCTTCTCTGAAGTTCTTGTAGAATTCAATGGCAAATTGTTCTGGTCTTGGGCCTTTCTTAGTTGGTAGTTTTTTTAAAAATATTACTGCTTCAAATTCAATGCCTAATATTAGATTATTCAGTGTTTATATCTTCTTTATTCAATTTCGGTAGTCCATATACAATATAATATGTTGTCGGGGATTTAGCTCAGTGGTTCCGCTGCCTGCCTCACAAACACAACGTTCCAATTTTGATCCCTAGTACAAAAAAAAATCACATATTATTGTAATTATAGAATACATATGTACTGAAATGTATTCATTTCTTCTGAATTCTCCAGTTATCGGAATATAGGTTCTTTAAGTAATTACCAGTAATCTTCTGTTTTGGCAGTGTCCATTTTGATTTTGCTGTTTACATTTCTATTTACATTGATTTGGGACTCTTCTTTCCTTATTTTTGGTATTATTGGCCAAAGGTTTGTCTATTTTGCTTACTTTTTTGAAGAACAGGACTTCAATGCACTGATTTTTTTGTATTGCTTTTTTTGTCTAAACATTTTGATTTCTGGTCTGATCTTTTTTTGTTTTTGTTCTTGTTTTGTTTTGATTTGTTTTTTGGTACCAGGGATTGAACTCGGGACCTTTCACTTGCAAAGCAGACAACAGAACCACTGAGCTAAATCCCTGGCCCTGGTCTGATCTTTATAATTTTCTTCCTTGTACTTGTATTGGATTTGGATTATTCTTGTTTCTGTAGGACTTTGAGGTGCATTATTAGGTTACTTATTTGGAATCATTCTGTTTTGCTGCTCTGGGTATTTATAGTTATAAATTAGCTCTTAGAACTGCTTTCATTGTGTCCCATAGATTCTGGTATATTGCACTGGTATTTTCATTTGATGGTTTTGTTTTGTTACTGGGAATTGAACTCGGGTGCTTGCACTTGTGAGGCAGGCGGTGGCACCACTAAGCTAAATCCCCAGCCCTTCATTTGATTTTAGGAACTGTCTAATTTGTTCTTTATTTTCTTATGTGACCCATTGATTGCTCAACAATGCATTGTTTAATTTCCATTTGTTGGCATAATTTCTGTAGTTTCTTTTGCCATTTATTTGTCATTTCATCATGCTATGATTTAGTAATATTCATAAAATAATGCTGATTCTTTTGCATTTACTTATGTATGCTTTATTGACCAGTCTACGGTGTATTTTGAAGAAAGTTTCATGTGCTGCTGAGAAAAATGTGCAGTTTGTTAGTGAGTGTAACAGTGTATTGCCTATTAAGTGCATTTGTGTTAAAGGTTCTACTCTGATATTTTTTGTGAATTTTTTTGTCTAGTTGGTCTATCTATTTGTCGTAATGGGGTATTCAGGTCCTCTACTATAATTGTGTTGATATTTATCTGATCTTTTATGTTCAGTAGTGTTTGTTTTATGACATTGGGTACACTGGTGTTCAGGGCATATATACTTATCACTGTTATTTCTTTTTGTTGAATTGTTCTTTAACCAATATGTAGTGACCTTCTTTGCCTTTCCTAATCAGTTTTGACATAAAGTCCACTTTGTCTGAAAATATGAAAACTCCTTCTTGTTTTCTTTTCCCCATTGCATGGTATATTGTTTTGTGTTTTTTATTTTTAATCTATAAATTTCTTTTTGGATTAAATGTGTTTTGTTTGGGTTTTGTTTCCTGGTCATTTTCCTAATCTGTATCTTTTGATCTGGGCATTAAGATCATTCACACTGAGAGTTGTTACTGAAAGGTATTGACGTATTCCTGTTACTGCATTATTTTTTGTTTTTGTTGCTAATTTTCTTTTTCCACCTTCTGTTTAACTGCTTTTTGTGACTCGTATATTCATTCTATTAGACGTTTTAGGCATGGTTGGTTTCATTTTCTCTTTTTAGGTGATCCTTGAGAATTTTTTAGAATGCTGCTTTGGTGGTCACAAATTTCTTAAGATGCTTCTGACATGAAATCTTAAGGGGCTCCATAAATTTTGAAACACAGTCTTGCAGGATATATGAGTCTGGGTTGGAAATTGTTTACTTTTATGGCTTGAAAAACTTCAACATTTCTGGCCTTTAATGTTTTCTTTGAGAAATCTGCTTTAATCTAATGGGTTTATCTTTGTAAGAGATTTGTTGCTGTTCTCTGACAGCTTTTGAGATTCTGTCCTTTTCTAGGGTTTTGATTATGATATGTTGTGGAGAGGTTCTATTCTGATTGTGGCTATTTGTAATTTGGTATGTCTCACTTATATATGTGGTAAATCTCCCTGAATTTGGAAAACTTCCTGCTATTATTGTAAGCAGGTTTTTTTTCTTTTTGCCATTTCTATTATCTTCTGATTTTTAACTAATCTCAGTTTATCTAAATTAGTCTTCTTTGCATCATCTTGCAGCTGTTGGGTCCATTTTTCTTTTTTGTTGTTGTTGTTTTCAAGGTTTATCTGAGTGGTCATGAATATTAGCCCTATCTTCTAGTTTTGACACTCTGTCCTCACATTGGTCACTTTTGCTCCATAATTTCACTAGAAGTTTTAATTATGGGACTTCTATTTGCTACTTTTTCATGGACTTTAGTTCTTTGCTAACCTGGTCATTCATATATTTTTTATTGTTTTATTTAGCTCAGCTAGTTTTTTATTAGTGATTTCAGTAAACTCACCAGTCATTTTGTTTATTGCATCCATTATCCCTTTTCAGTTATATCTTCTTTTAGCTTGCTGAGTACCTTACTGATCTGATGATGTTTTTATCCCCTCTATTATCATTTCAGATAATTCAGCTAAGTGGACTTGGTGACCCATGGATCAACTTTGTAATAGGAGGTTTTGGAGGTATTTTGTTGTCTTTTCTTGTGTGTGTGTGTGTGTGTGTGTGTGTGTGTGCACGCACGTGCATGCATGAGTGTGTGCATGTACACATGCTCACTGAGGTCTATGTGTTGATTATAGTGGAAAGTCTTGGTTAGTATCTGCTTTTCAGTGATGCTCTCTGGGCTTGTTTAAGTAGGCCTTTGCCGCTGTCTCCAATTCCAGCCATCTCCATTAATTTGGGAGTGAAGGATTAATAAAGCTTATTTGTTATACGAGTAAAGATAGTGTGGGTGTGAAAGAGAAGGAAAAAAGTAAAATTTAAATTAAACAAGATAGATGAGAAGAAGAGAAACTTGAGATAAAGGATCCTATTTTGGAGTACAAATAAATTAATATATAAAATTAATAGAAAAGAACAAAAAAGGGAAAAAATAAAAAGATAAGAAAAAAGTAAAAGAAAATTTTAAAGAAAAAAAGAAGGAAAAATCCCAATCCCCAAACAACACATAAAAAGAAAGAAAGTCTAAAAAAATCCCTCTGTATTTTTGAATGAGTACTTTCTTTCTAAGTTCTGCAGTCTTGAAATCCAGTGAGTCACAGTTTTCCCTGCCTGGCTTTATAGCCTATGTGTTTCAGAGGTACCCTTCCATCCTTCAGAGGCCCCTGTGACTATACATCCCAGGTTATGGTAGTTCTCTAAGCTGAGGCATTTCTTTGTTCATGTTGGTAGATGAAAAAAAACAACCAGATCACTGCTATCTGTGCTGGATGAAGGCAGCAGTGCAAGGTTTAAAGCAGACCACTTAATACCAGCACTTTCAGACTTAGACACTTTCTTGTTGCTGAGACAGGGGCTGTTCTACTTATTGTCTGTGCTTTTCTTTAGAAGACTGTCTTAATTACTTTCTCATTGTTGGGACAAAATAGCTGACACCCACAAATTAAAGGAGGAAAGGTTTATTTTAGCTTATAGTCTATAGGGGTTTAAGTACACAGTTGGTTAGCTCCAAGGCAGAGTGGCATGTTGGAGATACAGGGGAGATGAGAAACAGTCCATAGCATGGCAAGCAGGAAGCATAGGAGAGAGTTCCTTCTTCTTTCTCTTTTTATTCCATCCAGCCTACAAACCTATTGGTTGTTGCCATCCACACCCAGGCTGAATCCTCCTTCTTCAGTAAATCCATCATCCACACCCAGTACTATGCTGAAACCAATCAGTGGACTAATCCACTCTCACATGCCCATAATTCAGTATTTGCATACCCATGATCCAGTTACTTCCCCACAACCTCACCTATGAGTACATGAGGCTTTGGGGGGCATCTAGATATAAGCCATGGCAAAGATTCTACATTCTAGCTTCTTCAACTTTTTGGGGTCTTTACTGGTCTTTTGACTACACAGCTTCGTGCACTGCCCTCTTTGGGCCACACTGCCCATCCTCATAGGCCTTTTTCTGAAATCTGGAAGGAAGTCTCCATAACCCCACAAATTTTACATTCTGCATGTGTATAAAACCAGCACCACGTGGATGATGCCAAGATCTTGTGCCTACTTGAGCCATAGCCAGGCCCCCGTAGATCATGGTTGTAGAGGACTCTTTGTGCCTGGATGGCTGAACATTGTTAAATGAATCCTGCAGAACAAACTCCATAGGCAGCCCTTTTCAAGCAGGGACTCAGGAGTTCTGTCTTTAAAGCAGATTCTTTCAGAGAAATTTACCTTTATGTAAAACTTTATATCCTCAAGGCAGTGATTTCTTAGATATCCTTAAAGCATCTTTCTTGTTGTCCTGTTATAAAGTACTTGGCTTCTCTTTAATGTTACTCTTTCCAGTATATTTTCCATGGCCCCAGTTTTTTCAGGTACTTCCTTTCTTTGAAAACTGCAAACTTTCCAAATCTTTCTCTTGCTACCAATTCTCACTGTGAATCTGGCTAAAAGCAAGACATACATATACCACAACCTGAACACTAGACTGCCTTGAAATTTCTTCCACCTGATTAATTGGTCCACTGTCCTTAATGTGTCTCTCACAAAGTCTAAGGACACAGGCAAAATGTAGACAAATTTTCTGCCTGAGTATAACACACATGGCCTTTATACTCTGCCAGTAGAGTCCTTGTTCCCAGTTGAAACCTCCTGACCCTCATCTTTACTGCCTGCATTTCTATCAGCATTCTGGTCTTCTGAGTTCCAGCTAGAATCTTCCATCAAACCTGGCTCACAGCATTGTAGAGCTTCTCAACCTGGCTAAATGCTGCTGGTGCTACCCTAGGATCCAGTTATTCTCTCTGTGTATGACTTTCTCAATTCATTGATTGCAGTTCCCAGTATAGCATCTGATTTACAGAGAAGAAAGATCATGGAATTTTTCCAAGGATATTGAGGTTCTCTTTACAATTACTCACATTATTAGTAAAAATTATGTTTCTTGGATTCTCCCAGTGTAAGTAGGTCTTAAATGACAAATGTACTAGCCTCTCAAACTTACTAAACCTTTACATCTCTTATTTTTCATTGAACCAGGTCAGGTTTGGCATTCATTTTGTTGATATGGACCACCTTTTAGTTCATGTTTCAGCCAACCAAGTAAACCAATTGTGAGTCCTTTCTATCTCCCTGAGTTTAGTACATTAAAGGCAAAAATGTATGTTTAGTGTGCATATATCCATGAATTTATTTTAATTGAACCTTTTTCCTCCTCTCATCATTTTCCATACCCTTTGTATTTAATCCAAAACATATTCCCCAGATTTCTGTCTGAATAAATTAAAAAATTAAGGTAGTCTTTTTGAAGCATAGCATGCCACCACATGGGTCATATATTGTACCTTACCATTAGGCATCTGTTAGTCCTTGAGTTGAGTTATAGGTTTAAAGGCAAAGAGAGTTGATTTGGGATGATTCATGAAGAGAATCAGCATTACTTTGCCTGACAAGCATTTCAAGAAAGGTCGTTACAGTTTCCTCAGACAATGCTGGGCTAATTTGCTCTGATAGGGTAGAGATTGATTACACTGGGAGTGAGGAGGCAGCTAATACTGAGGGGTAGAGAGACTGTATTAACCAGCAAAATAGATATATCTGAATTTAGGGGTTCAATTTCTCCAATCTCATCATTCTTGCCTATGACCCCAGTCCAAATATTAGAAGCCCATTCATTCCCAACAAATGCCTTCACTTTGACAGTAGATGCCCTCTGAGTCTGAAAGATCAAGTTGCAGTATAATTCAGCCACTTAAAGGAAGCGTATTTGTATTTGTTAGCAATTGTAGTTTTTTGGCCAGAGGTGATAAGAATATCCTTCAGAGAAAACGTAGAAGTTCTTAGATCATTTATGCATTGCTGAAGTTGGAAATTCAAATCCTTGAGGTCATTATTTTCTTGAACACTTTGTCAAGCGATATTAGGAATAACCAGCCAATTTTATCATATTTATTAGTTTTAAAAATTATTAAAAAGAACCATATACTCAGATATCTAGATGTCCTTTGCTTTCTATAATTGGTTTACTAGGAGTATCCCAAATGGATATTTTACATATCTCTGTTACTAGTTCATGCCAGGGACTATTAATGCTTTCTTTACTACTGTGAAAGTCACTAGCCTATTTATATTTAATGCAATTTTGGAAACCCCAGAAGAAATTTAGAAAATATCTTTATCATTCTTTTTGTCTAGAACCACTTTCTGTGCCAAAATCTATATTAGTAAGGGTTCTCCAGAGAAATAGCCAATAGAAGATATACATGATTTATTATAAGGAATGAATTTGTGTTTATTCAGAAGATAATAAATTCTATAATCTATCATCTCTAATTTGGAGATCAAGAAAAGATGGTGGTATAGCATAGAAGAACCAAAGGTGTATGTCCCAGAGAAGGGCGGAAGACTGATGTCCCAGCTCTGCAGTCAGACAGTGAATTCTTCCTTCCTCTTTTTGTTCTCTTATTCCCTCTGATGATTGGATGATGTTTACTTGCATTGAGAAAGGGAATCTGCTTTATTCTACTCACCAGTTCAAATAGTGATACATCTAGAAATACTCTTACAGATGTACCCAAATGTAATGTTCAATTTGGAACGCTAAATTAGTCATCATCCAGATTTTTTGGTTATTCTTAAAGTTTTGATTTGCAATCTAGTTTCACTTGCTGTCAGCCTGATAACTTTCCTATTTGTTATGAGTCTGCTAACACAGGAACTCTCATTTTATGTCTATCTGCAAATGCTTTTATTTTGACATTAAAAAAAATAGTATTAGACCTATATATTACTTTTGGTAACATGGCCATTTTGGCAATACTGATTCTGTCTATGCAAAAACAAGGGATGTCTTTCTACTTTTTAATATTTTTAATCTCTTTTATTAGCAATATAGTTTTCATTATAGAGATCTTTTTACATTTTTCTTGTTTGAAGTTTTTATTTATTTATTTTTTATTTTTTTGTTTTTCTGAGACAGGGTCTCACTATGTAGTTGAGACTGACCTGGAACTCACTATGTAGCCCAGGCTGGTCTCGAACTCACAGCAATCCTCCTGCCTCAGCATCCCGAGTGCTGGGATTATTGGCGTGTGTCACCATGCCCAGCTGAAGGTGTTTTGAATGGATTTCTTTCTTGGTGGTTTCATTGTTGGTGTATAGGAATGCTATGATTTTTCGGTGCTTATTTTGTGTCCTGCCACATTGCTGAATTTGTTTATTAATTATAAGAATCTTCTGTATGTGTTTTTTGGATCATCTATATAGAGGTTCATGTCATATACAAATAAGAGTAATTTGACTTCTTCCATTTCTATTTTAACCCCCTTTATTTTTATTTACCTGACTGCTCTGGCTGAAGTTTCAAGTACTATATTCCTATCAGTAAGTGCTTACTAGAGAAAGAGATTTAATGCAAGATATACAAATATATAAGGATTTACAAGATGGACTTACAATGGCAGCTCACAGAGTCAGCTGTAAAAGAGTCCAAAAGGACTGTCTGTGCCCTGGAGAGTCTAAGGATCCAGTTGAATTTCTGGAGCTCACTGTATTGTCATACAAGTCTGCATCAGGAGGCTGAAAGGTCTGTGATGGAAGACTGGAGTCTGCGCTGTAAGCCAGGAGACAACATCCATTGTGAAGGTGAAGACCGGAACTCTTCTCAAGAAACAGAAGCAAGCATTTCTTCTTCATTTCCCTTTTATTTAATTCAGTGGCCAAGCCCATTGGCTGGTGCTACTCACACCCAGGGTAGGTCTTCTGTCTTCAGGAAATCTCTTCAGCCACATGTAGAACTATGCTGATCCAATTTAGTGGATTTCTTACCATTTCTTACCTAAATTGACACAATCAGTTAACTATGACAATATCAAATAGGAGTGGTGAGAATGAGAGCACTTGTCTTCTTCCAGACTTTGGAGGGAATGCTTTCAATTTTTCTTCATTTAATATGAGAGTTTGTTGTAAATGGCTTTTATCAGTTTAAGTAAAGTCCTATGCACATTTTTCTTAGGGATTTTATCATGAATGGATGTTGGATTTGGTCAAAGCCTTTTTCTAAATTTATTAAGATGATCATATGATTTTGTCTTTATTTCTGTTTATGTGGTATATTGCATTTATTGATTTATGAATGTTGAAATATTCTTGCATCCTTGAAATGAAGGTGACTTCATGATATATTAAGTGGTCATGATATATGAAATTTTAGTGATTTATTGCATTTTTTTGCAAGAATCTTATTGAGGTTTTTTGCATCTATGATGATTAAGAAAATTGGCCTGTAATTTTCTTTTTTTTTTTTTGAGTCCTTGCCCAATTTTGGTTTCAGGGTAAATCTGAATCCAAGGAATATGTTTGGCAGTGTTCCTTCCCTGTTCTCATAGAAGAGTTTGAGAAGTATTGTCATCAGTTCTTTCCTGAAGTTCTGGTAAAATTTGGTGGTGAATTAATCAGGTCTTGGGCCTTTCATAGTTGGTAGGGTTTTTATTACTCCCCCTATTTCATTGCATATTTTCTTCCTTTTTTTTATATTTCATTGATTTAGTTTTGTTAATTCAGATGTGCCTGGGAATATATCCATTTATCTTAGATTCTCCAGTTTATTGGATTGTAAGTTTTTGGAGTAATTTCTTATAATCCTCTGGATTTTGTAGGTGTCCATTGTGATTTTTCCTAGTTTATTTTTAATTACAGTAATATGAGCCTTTTCTTCCCTTGTTAAGTTTGGCTAAGTGTTTATAAATTGGTTCTATTGTTTCAAAGAATCAACTCTTTGATTCTTTGAACTTTTGTTATTTATTCTCATTTTTATTAATTTAATTTCTGTTCTGATCTTTTTTTTTCCTCATTGAGTTTATTGGTACATTTTAGGTATATAGTACAGTTACATTCATCATTGGGATCTTGTACCTTTATGTGACAGGTCTTGGTTCTCATTTTTTCCCCATAACCCTGCCCTCCCTTTACCCCCTCCTTTCTTCCCTATTTACAAAAACTTTATTTCAATTTTTTAATTTTCTCATATTTTTTCTTTACCCTTATTTCCATTCCCCTACCCTTCCCACTTCCCGTATACCTTTAGCCCTTTTCTTCCAATACACATTGTCAATTATACCATTAGGATCTAATTTACAATTATAGTTTTTCACATCAGAGAAACTATTTGGTATTTACACGTGTGACTTATTTATTTCACTTGTGAGTATAACCTCAATGTGCATCCATTTTCCTACAAATGAGTCAAATTTCTCATTCTTTATGGTTGAGTAGTACTCCATTTTTTAGGAAAAACACATCTCCTTTATCCAGTCTCCAACTGATGGGCAATTGGGATGTTTCCAAGTTTTAGCTATTATAAACTGTGCCACTATAAACATGGGTATGCAAATATCACTGTGGTGTGATTCTTTTAATTCTTTTGGAAAGATACCTAGCAGAGGGATGGCTGGATCAAATGGAACCTCTAGTCCCAGCTCTTTGAGGTATCTCCATATTGATTTCCTAGTGGTTGCACCAGTCTGCACTCCCACCAACAATTGAGAAGGGTTCCTTTCTCCACACAACCCCGCCAACATGTGTTATTAGTTGATTTCTTGATAGCAGCCATTCTTTCTGGGGTGAGATTCTGTTCTGATCTTTATATGTTCTTTCCCTGTACACATTTTGGATTTGGATTGTTTCTATTTTCTAGAAATTTGAGGTGTATTATTAGGTTATATATTTGGGACAGCTCTAGTATTCTATTGTGGGTATTCATAGTTACAAACTTTCCTCTCAGAACTGCTTTTATTGTGTTCCACAGGTTTTGATGTATTGTGCTGCAATGCTCATTTGATTCTAGAAACTTTAAAATTTTATCCTTGATTTGTTTTGAAACTCAATGATGATTTAAGAGTGTATTATTTGATCTCTATGTGTTGTCTAGTTTTCTGTGATTTGCCATTGATTTCTAGTTTCATTGTGTTTTCATCTAGTCATATGCAGGAGATTATTTCCATTATTTTGTACTTGTTAAAGCATGATTCATTGACAAATATATCTTCCACTTTACAGAGAGTTCCATGGGCTGCTGAGAAGAAAAATGAGTATTCTGGGTTTTTTTTATGAAATACTCTGTGGATACCCGTTAAGTTCATTTGTTTTGTGGTGTGGTTCAACCTTTTTATTTTTTTTTCTGGAGATGTTTTTGTCTGGTTGACCTATATATTTGTGAGAGTAGTGTATTGAAGTCCCAATTATGATTGTTATTATATTGTTATCTGTGTTTATGACATTGGTGTGCCAATATTCAGTGCATATATATTTGAAATTGTTATTTCTTCCTGTTGAATTGTTCTCTTTGCCAGCATACAGTGACCTTTGTCTATTTTGATCAATTTTGTTTTAAAGTCCACTTTGTCTGAAAATTAAAAGAAACCTACTACTGCTTGTTTTTAGGGTCCAGTTGTATAGAATGTCATTCTATCCTTGCACTTTCAGTCTCTGTATTTATTTCTAGATGAAGTGTTTTTCTTAAAAGTAATAAATTTTTTATTTTTTATCCAATCTGCCAATTTATGTCTTATATTAGAGAATTGAGATCATTTACTTTGGAAGTTGTTATTGAATGGCATTTACTGAATCCTATCATTGCATTATTTTTTCCTTTGATGATTTCTTTTTTTTAAACTACTCACATAGCTAGATATTTTCTTTTCTTTTTTTTCAGCTTTAATTGAATTTATTGGTACATTTTAGGGATACAGTACAGTTACATTCATTGTTGGGATCTTGTACCTCTACATGACAAGTCTTGGTTCTCTTTTTTCCCCTTGTCCCTGCCCTCCTTTCACCCCTCCTCCCCTCCCCATCTACAACCACTTTATTTCCATCTTTTCAATATCTCACATTTTTTTTCTTTTCCCTTTTTACCCTTCCCTGCCCATCACACCTTCCCTACACCTTTAGCTTCTTTCTTCCCATTTCTCAAGGTCAGTAATCTTATTAGGATCTTCTGTATTATTTCAGATTATTCACACCAGAGAAACTATTTGGTATTTACACATGTGTGCCTTATTTATTTCACTTAGGAGTATATCTTCAATGTGCATCCATTATCCTATGAATGAATCTATTTTCTCATTTTTTATGGCTGAGTAATATTCCATTTATAGAAAAACCATGTCTTCTTTATCCAGTTTCCAACTGATGGGCAAATTGGCTATTTCCAAGTTTTAGCTATTACAAACTGTGCCACTATAAACATGGGTGCACATACTTCTCTGTGATATGATTCTTTTAGTTCTTTTGGAAAGATACCCAGCAGAGGGATGGCTGCGTCAAATGGGACCTCCAGTCCAAGCTCTTTGAGGTATCTCTATATTGATTTCCATAGTGGTTGCACCAGTCTGCACTCCCACCAACAATGGAGAAGGGTTCCTTTCTCCCCACAACCCCGCCAACATTTGTTATTGTGTGATTTCTTGATAGCAGCCATTCTTTGTGGGGTGAGGTGGAATCTCAGTGTTGTTTTCATATGCATCTCTTGAATGATCAGTGATATGGAACATTTTTTCATATATTTACTGGCTGCTTTTATTTCTTTGAGAAATGTCTGTTCATTTTGGATGCCCATTTTTGAATGGGGTCTTTATATTGGGAGGGCTGATTGTTTTGAGTTCTTTATATATTCTTGATAATAGTCCTTTGCCTGAGGAACAGCTGGTAAAAATTGTTTCCCACATTGTAAGTTGACTCTTAGTTCTGTTGATGGTTTCTTTTGAAGTACAGAAGCTGTTTAATAAGATGAGATTCCAGTTATTGATTCTTTTGGCTA
This sequence comes from Fukomys damarensis, assembly GCF_012274545.1. Lineage (NCBI taxonomy): Eukaryota > Metazoa > Chordata > Mammalia > Rodentia > Bathyergidae > Fukomys > Fukomys damarensis. The sequence goes on along the minus strand of NW_022900951.1, from coordinate 44,971,289 downwards.
GTTCCCGTGGTACTGGGGATTTGTTCATAAAGTCTTTTCCTATGCCAGTGTCTTTAAGAGTACTGCCTAGCTTATCTTCCAGAAAATTTAGTGTCTTTTTTTTTAATATTTAGATCTTTAATCCATTTGGATTTTAATTTAGTGTATGGTGAAAGATAAGGGTCCCATTTTAACCTGCGGCAGGTTGAAATCCAGTTTTTCCAACACCATTTATTGAAGAGGCTATCTTTCCTCCACTGAGTATGGTCAGCTCCTTTGTCAAAGATGAGGTAGCTGAGTACATGTGGGTTTGTTTTTGTGTCTTCCAGTCTGTTCCACTGATCCTCAGGTCTGTTTCTTTGCCAGTACCATGCTGTTTTTATCACAGTGGCTTTGTAGTATTGTTTCAAATTGGGAATTGTTATACCCAGTGCCTTGTGTCTGTTGCCTAAAATGGCTTTTGCTATTCTGGGTCTCTTATGGTTCCAAATGAATTTTTGGATTCTTTTTTTCTAGTTCTGTGAAATATAGTGTTGGAATTTCATTTGGCATTGCATTGAATGTATATAGACGTTTTGGTAGTATGACCATTTTCACTATGTTGATTCTTCCTACCCAGGAGCAGGGGATATCTTTCCATTTTTTTATATCCTCTTCAATTTATTTTTTCAGAGTGCTGCAGTTTTCAGTGTAGAGATCTTTTTCTTCTTTCATTAGATTGATTCCTAGATACTTCATTTTTTTGGATGCTATTGTAAAAGGAATTTTTCCCCTTATTTCTCTCTCAGT
>NW_022900951.1:44967382-44969596 GCF_012274545.1 Fukomys damarensis | reverse complement strand
TGCTTGGTGCTTGTGAAGTTCCTACAGTTTCTTGTGCTATTGATCTCCAGCTTGATTGCACTATGATCTCATAACATATAGGGGATGACTTCAGTTCTTTTGCATTTATTTAGACCTGTTCTGTGAGCCAATATGTGGTGTATCTTGGAGAATGATCCATGTGCTGCCGAAAAGAATGTATATTCTGATTTTGTGGTGTGGAATACGTGCTTGTGAAGTTCCTACAGTTTCTTGTGCTATTGATCTCCAGCTTGATTGCACTATGATCTCATAACATATAGGGGATGACTTCAGTTCTTTTGCATTTATTTAGACCTGTTCTGTGAGCCAATATGTGGTGTATCTTGGAGAATGATCCATGTGCTGCCGAAAAGAATGTATATTCTGATTTTGTGGTGTGGAATACTCTGTAAACATCTATTAAGTCCATATGTTCCATAGCTTCGTTAAGTTCTATTATTTCGTTGTTGATTTTCTGCCTAGATGTTCTGTCAATTTGTGATAGTGGGGTATTTAAATCCCCCACTACAATTGTATTAGTGCTTATTTGTTTTTTCATGTTACTTAATATTTGTTTTATATAGTTGGGGGCATTTATATTTGGTGCATATATGTTTATGATTGTCAACTCTTCCTCTTGAATTGTTCCCTTTACAAGGATGTAGTGTCCTTCTTTGTCTCTCTTAATGAGTTTTGGTTTAAAATTTACTTTGTCTGAAAATAAGATTGCTATCCCTGCTTTTTTTCTGGTCTCCTGACGTGTGAATTGTTTTCCATCCTTTCACTTTCAGTCTATGGACTTCCTTTTGCACTATGTGTGTTTCTTGTATACAACATATTGTTGGATTTTGCTTCTTAATCCATTCTGCCAGTCTATTTCTCTTGATTGGTGAATTGAGGCCATTAACATTGATGGTTATAACTGATATATTCTGACTTATTATTGTCATGTTTTCGTCTTTTTATTGAATCTTTTTAGTTTTTCTCCCATCTCCTTTTAGTTTCTTGCCTTGCCTATTTGATTTGGTCTGTTCGGCCTCATGGTATTGTCACCTTCATTGTCCTTTTCTAGGATATTGTTTAGAATTCCTTGCAGTGCTGGTTTGGTGTTCATGAAATTTCTCAGGTGTTCTTTGTCATGGAAGTATCGTATTTCCCAATCTATTTTGAAAGAGAGTTTTGCAGGACACATCAGTCTAAGTTGGAGTTTGTTTTCTTTTAGGAGTTGGAATACCTCACTCCAGGCTCTCCTTGACCTAAGGGTTTGTGTTGAAAAGTCTGCTGTGATTCTAATGTGCTTTCCTTTGCACGTGATTTGTTTCTTTTCTCTTACTGCTTGTAGTATTTTGTGTTTCTGTTGGATTTCTGGGATCTTGATTATTATATGTCTAGGTGGAGATTTTTTTTGATCGTGGCTAGTTGGAGTTCTATATGCGTCACTTATCTGTATGTCTAATTCTTCCCTTCTGTTTGGGAAGTTTTCTGTCATTAATTCTGTGAAGAGCTTTTTTAGGTCATTTGTGTTTTCTCCTGCTATTTCATGAATTGCTATCAGTCTTATGTTATTTTTCTTTGCATTGTCTAGAAGTTGTTGGATCGATTTCTCATGATCCCTTATTGTTTTTGCAAGACCGCTTTTTTTTTCAGTTTTAATTGATTTTATTGGTACATTTTAGGGATACAGTACAGTTACATTCATTGTTGGGATCTTGTACCTCTACATGAGAAGTCTTGATTCTCATTTTTTTCCCCTTACCTCTGCCCTCCCTTCACCCCCTCCTCCCCTCCCCATCTACAAACACGTTATTTTCATGTTTTCATTCTATCACTTTTTTTTCTTTTCCTTTTTTACTAAAAGAGACTGCTTTTTTCACAGTCACTGACTGCGATCCTATTTTCTATATCTGAAATTCTATCTTCTCAATCTTTTATTCTGTTGCATATACTTTCAATAGAGTTTTTCATCTCCTGGATATCTGTTTGAATCTGTTTTATGGATTCCATTTCTTTCCTCTGTTGGGCATTCATTGTTTCCATTTCTTTCTTATGTTAAGTCTTCATGATTTCTATCATGGTCTTGAGCTCATCTATTTTCTGTCAGTTTCTGTTCTAGAGTCTCGAATCATGACTTCCATTTTGCTCATCATCTCTCTGGTTAACTGGTAAGTTATCTCTGATTTGAATTTTTCTAGAGCCTGATTGATCTGTTTTGTT
>NW_022900951.1:44959237-44967112 GCF_012274545.1 Fukomys damarensis | reverse complement strand
TTGCGCAGTGAATACTCTTTTCAATATAGCCTCTTTACCATTTAGGATGGGGGGTTAGACTGAGTTAATACGAGAGGAGTAGATAAGTGAAACAACTGGAGTGGGTTTGAAGTGAAGCCAGAGGTCGTACAATGACCTTACTATCTTTATGAAGCTATCACCTTCAGAAGGGATAGACAGAGTGCAGGGATAAGGACAAGGATAGCAGTGAATACTCTTTTCAATATAGCCTCTTTACCATTTAGGATGGGGGGTTAGACTGAGTTAATACGAGAGGAGTAGATAAGTGAAACAACTGGAGTGGGTTTGAAGTGAAGCCAGAGGTCGTACAATGACCTTACTATCTTTATGAAGCTATCACCTTCAGAAGGGATAGACAGAGTGCAGGGATAAGGACAAGGATATATCCCCTTAACAGTAACAGGGGCTCCCCTTCCCTTGAAGCTACAGAGCCATGAGTGAGGTAAAATGACTGGAGAAAAGAACATAAAGAACCCCCCCCAAAAAAGAAAACCAACAACCACAACAAAAACAAACAAAAAAAAAAGGAAAAAGAAAAGTAGTAAAAGAAGAAGTCTGAGTTAGGGCAGGAGCAGGAATAAAAAGGGAGATGAGGGATAATATGGTGGAGCAAGAGACTGAGTTGGAGAGAGAGAGGACAGAAAAAAGAAATAAATTTTAGGGTTGAATGAGGAAAAGAAAAAAAAGAATTTGAAGGGCCTCTTTCAGACTATGTCTCTGTTGTCATATTATATCACATGTACAGCCAGGTGCAGAACTGAATCCCCTGATCTCGGCAAGCCAATGGCAGGTCCCCACAACTCAGAATGACCTCAGTCCACAAGGCCTAACTTGAGTTTCCCAACCTGGAGGGTTGAACTCCACTCAGTTATATTACAGGTTTCCCTGCCCTTTCTTTAAAGATGTTCAAAGTTGGGAGCTCAGAAAACTACCCTTCATGAGCACCTACACCTCTGCAGAGTGGGTCCAAGGACTGGCCCAATCAGGAGGTTTGAGAACAGGGGTGGGGTGGGGGAGCAGGTCGTGGGGGTGTTTCAAGGGCACCCGCGCGGCTACCTTCCTTACTGTATCTGGTGGCACGCAGTCGGGGAGGTCGCGCACGCTCCGGGTGGGCCCAGGCACGCAGCTGGAGAGACCTCCTGCAGGGTCCTTGGGTCCTTACTGGATCTGGTGGTGTGCCTCTTTTCTTTTGATTCTGGTGATTTTTTTCCCACCACTTTTGTCTATGATCCCTTTAATTACTTTCTCTAATGTTTATTTGGTGTTCTTGAGTCTCTTTAGCTGCTCTTTGCTATGGAAAGATTATTTTTCCATCAATCTAGAACACTGATGATGAACCTTCTAGAGCCTTCAATGATACAAACAGCCCCTGGCACATGTGTGGCATGTGTGCTGTAAGTTCACTAATACTAGTCTAGAAAGATGGTTTTGGAGGATAGGCTGATCTTGGTTGAAAATTGTTTTCTTTTAGCACTTGAAAAACTTCACTACAAGTTCTCCTGGCCTTTAAAGAGAGAAAATCTGTTGAGAAATCTTCTGTTATTCTGAGAGACTTGCCTTTATTATTTACTTGATATTTTCTTCAAAAACTTTAAGGATTGTCTGTTTGTGTTCAATTACTGGGATTTTAAATTTGATGTATCATGGAGTAGTTTTTTTTTTTCTGGTCATGGTTATTTGGTGTTCTATACTTATAGTCTGCCTGGAAGTTTAATTCTTTCCCTAGACTAGTAAATTTTCCTGCTGTGATTTAGGTAAATAAATTTTTATACCATTTGCATCATCTTTTTATGTTTTCTTAACTCCTTTGTTTCTTAGTGGTTTTTTTTTAGTTATCCAGCAATTTTTGAATCCAGTGTCCATAGCATCGTTTTCCTTTTAGTGTACCACTGAGTATATGATATACTATTGACCTTCTAGTTCTTATACTCTTTCCACTCACTGGTCATTTCTGCTGCCTATATGTTCAATAGAACGTTTTATACCCGGATTTCTGCTTGATTTTTTTTTCATGATCTCTAATTCTCTACTGAAATGGTCAGTTTGTATATTTTCTTCTTTAATTCAATTAGCTTTTCATTTGTGTCTTTAAGATCACTAAGTATTTTATCAGTGAAAAACTCTATTTACATCCTTTTTGAGCTCTCAACATTTATGGATTGGTTTCTTCTTTGATCCCTTTAAATATTTTAATCATTTGTCTTCCTTTACTTTAGTGCCTGTGAAATTAGCATTTGGAGAATTAAGGGATTTTGGAGGCATTTTATTCCCTTTTTTTCTCATTTTTCTTTTTGTATGCATGTTGTGAGGTTTGAGGATTAATTAATGTATAAAGAATTTGTTGCCACTTTGGAGATCTCTGTAGTGAGTATATATTTCCATTTGATATAATCTTGGCTTTTGTTATGTTTTGGTTCTCATACACCTCTTCAACCTACTCATCATAATAAAAAAAAAATCATGTTTTCTTCCTTGGACGGAGAGAACCACTATTGTTTCTATTAGCATCTACAGAGCCTACCATATTTCAATCATGTAATTTAAAACTTGTCTTAATTTAACAATTTAATCCTCTTTAAATAACCCAGAAAGAATGATATAGTATTGATGACAGGCATGCTGAGATTGGGAAGATGAGTAAGGAAAAAAGAATAAAGAAATGGAAGAGAATAAGTGAGAAAGAAGGAAAGGAGAAAAAAGAGATAAAAACAAATGAAAAAAGGAAACATACTGGAGAACTTGGTTTATGGTATTTTTATATTGAGTACAGGCTGATGGAGAGGGGATTTGAGAAGGCATTTGTGGGGGTTGGAAATAGGATGAAGAAGGAAGGAAGTATAATTTGAGATTGAGGGAAGCTTTCAGAAAGTTGGAGCCAGTTAATATATCAAACTTGTGCTTGAATCCTATGCACATAGTTTTGGTGAGGATTAATCTGACATTCCATGGAATGTACTATTTAAACTAAAATATTAATTCATTCTTATTTTTCCTTTTCACATATATAAACATTTCCCATATAATAGCAGATGAAAGATGGAAAAGAAAAGAAAGAAGAGAAAGGAAAAAAAAACTAACCACACACATACAAAAACAAAAACATAGAGTCCTTCCAGTTATATTCATACTGCATTTTAAATACCAACAGTAGTCTCTTCCCCCTATATTTACAAACTGAAAAACTTTGATTTGTAGAGCCAATCAGGATGGACTGCTGAGCCTGCCTTATTTCCTTTTTAGGCACGTTCTCTTTGGTTTATTTGTGCTCACGTAGGTGTGCCTAGCCTAGAGACTTTTTGTTTTTTGTTTTCTATTTTACTATTTTCTATTTTACTATCGGATACCATAAATTATGTTTGATGTGAGGAGGGCTTTGTTTGGCTAGTAAAGTATCCAGTCTTCCACTTATTTCTGATGGAGGCTTCTTGATCTCTGCCCCCTTCCCTTCATAGTAATCCCTCAAGCTACCTATGTTTCATCTTTCTGTACCACTCTGGGCCAGTGCACCTGCAACCGCCTCTGGCGATGCCACTCCTCTCTTGTTCTCTGCCTATACCAGACTCTCTCACTGCAGTCCACAGAGTACTTATTCAGCCTGCAATCTTAGTGGAGCCTACAGCTTGTGGCACCCAGTAGCTTTTGGCTGGTTGTGCGAGAGTTCTCATGGGGTCACCAAAGGGCAAGCGGTATGCAGGATATCCAAGGGCTCAGAACTCACCATTGTTGGGAAAATTGATAGGAGATTGCCTACTTTGGCCATGCTCCAGTGTCTTTCCTCCTCCTTTTCCTCCCCTGCCACTTCCCCCTCGCCCTTCCTCCTCCTCCAGGACATGCCAGCCACAACTGCTGCCTATCCCTGCAACTCACTGAGCCATGACCCTTTTGGTGCCAGTTTCTTGGTCCATCATCAGGACTGTACCCTGTTTTTTTTTCTTTCCAATGGGCCCACCAATCCTAACTCAGTAACTAACATCAGAATGATTCTGTGGCTTTCAGTTTGTCTAGTATCCTAATTTGCAAATATCCTCCTCACTGATCTCCCTCTCTCAATGAGAAGGGAGCCAAGACTTGTGTGTACTGGCTGGTAGGTTTATTGCTCAGCTTGGTGATGATCCCACCATCCCAGCTGCCACTGTGGCACTCACTTCATTTCCTCAGAACATTACATCCTTTCCCAAGATGTCATATTTGCTAGACCTTGTAGGTAAGCAGTTCCAGGATCAAAGGGTGGACCAGCTTCCCTTTCTAAGTCCCCTGATGTGGGAGCCCGGCCATGGCCCTCTGGGAGTTTGACATTTAAAAGGAAACTTCTTCACCTCTACACTCAAGGCATTGATACAATCTGTAACATTCTAGGACTCTGCTTGTTAAACTTGTTGCTGCAATGGGAGAAACTCAAGGAGACAGCCAAAGATCTGATGTTCTTTGCAAAGAGTCAGAAAATCCGGTCTTTTTGTATAAAAGATACAAATAGTTGCTTGGTGCTTCCTGTTGATGTGAACCTATAAAAGGACCTGTTTCTGTGAAATAAATTAGACTCCTCTTCGTCTCCGCTCAGGTTTGAGTGTTCTTTCCTTTCTCAATCCTCACTCCCTGACTCAGGCATGTTCGTGTTGTGACGGCTGGACCACCACACCCTGACAATGGAGTTCATCTACTGGGCTTCTCCATCTGGTTGCCTTCCTGTTTTACTTACGTTTTGCAAACTACCCAACACCAAAAGTTAAAGTAGGAAAGGTTTATTTTAGTTCACAGTTTGTAGAGATTTCAGTCTATAGTGAGCTGTCTCCAAGGCAGGGTGTCATGAAGGGCAGAGCAGGCATGTCCATAGGAGGATAGGCAGAAAACAGCAAGCCTGCCTTTCCCTTTTATCCCATCCAGGATACAAGCCTTTTGTGTGGTGCCACACACACACACACACACACACACACACACACACACACACAGAGGGTGGGGCTTCTGTCTTCAGTAAACCCATTCAGCCATGCTCAGAGCTCTGCTAATATCAAGCAGTGGAGTAATTTATTACCATACACCCTTAATTACAGTTTCACACACCCTAAATCCAGGCAGTTCTGAAGAGCCCCACCTATAAGCACATGAGACTTTGGGGGGACATCTAGATACAAGTCATAACATTTCTCATATTTGAGTCTTTGTTTTCCACCCACCCCAGCCTGTGAGGTTGAGTACCTGCACTTCCCGGACACACCACTCCCTCAAGTCAGTCACAAGGGAACTCTCCAAAAGTGCATTTCAGTTGGAAAATATGGACAGTAAAAGGAAGTGCTACAACATTTTTCATATGCTAAAAACCCAAACTCTTAACCATGACATCAATATCAGATGGAACGGTCTGTCAAGAATGAAGAAAAAAGCTGAGTATGGTGGCATACTCCTGTAATCCCAGCATTCGGGAGGCTGAGGCAGGAGGATTGCTGTGAGTTCAGGACCAGCCTACGCTATGTAGTGAGTTCGAGGTCAGTCTCAACTACATAGTGAGACCCTGTCTCAAAAAACAAACAAACTAGCAAACAAAATTGAAGAAAAAAATGAAGACAGTTTCAGAATATTTATTACAGCAGGCCTAAACTTAAAAATTGATTAAAAATTATTTCTAAAGATCAAAAATGATAAAATAAATCATTGTGGACAAATAAATAACGAGAGAAAGAGCACAAATATGTGTATAAATATTATATCTATTCACTTGTTAGTTTTGTTGGCAATATGATGAAAATGAAAGTCATAGCATTTAAGGCAATGGTATTTTAAAGTGGGTAAGGAAAGTAGAAATAAATGGAAGTAAAATTTACACATTTCATTCAAAGTCATCACACATTGGTACTATTTGACTGGGATAAGTCCCATGTGCATTGTTTGTATACCCATACCGTGGTGGCTAATCTATGGCATGCATGTCCCAGTAGCTGTTTGTATCACTGAAAGCTCTAAAAGTTCTCACTATACAAGGAAAACAGTATTATGTGATATAATCCAAAACACTAAAAAAATACATCAAGAGTAAAATTTAAAAACGGTTCAAATTACCCACCTGAGAGGAAAAAGGAAATTTAAAAAAAGAACCAGAGTAAACAGAATATAAACAATAAAGTGAGACTTTGCTAATGTTGCTTACAAGTTTTTGATACTTTAAAGAATTTCACCTCTTCTAAAGTATTAAATTTGTTGTCATACAGTTCTTCATAATATCCTTTTAAAGTTTATCTGCTCAGTAGTTATTAGTCCTTTTTTTATTTCTGGCACTGGTAATTTGTATCATGTATTTTCTTCGTGGGTCATTTTTATTTGCATTTTCAAAGAACCAAATTTTATTTATTTATTTATTTATTTTTGGGTTTTTGAAGCTGATCTGGAACTCACTGTGTAGCCCAGGTTGGTCTTGAACTCACAGCGATCCTCCTGCCTCAGCCTCCCGGTGCTGGGATTACAGGCGTGCACCACCACACTCGGCTTTCAAAGAACCAGATTTCAATGTCTTTTTTGGTTTATTGTTTTTCTTCTTTCTGTTTCATAGATTCTACTCCAAGTTTTATTATTTCTTCAATTCTAATTGAGTTAGGCTTGAATTGCATTTATTTTTTTCTAAGTTGGAAGCCTGTGTTTTGAATTTAAATATCCTCTTCTAATATTTGATTCATGTTGTAATTTCTGTCTCACTACTAATTTCACAACATTCCAAAAATTATGATACGGTTGTATTTGAAAAGAGTATTTTTAGATGAGCTTTAGTTTTAAAGAAAATGTGAGAAATATTACAGAGTTGCCATATATGTTATACATACTTTATTTTAAAGATCTGATATTAGTATGATTCACTTTTTGCCGTAAATGAGCCCATATTAATATATTATTAACTAAGTCCATAATTTATTTATATTTTCCTATTTTTCAGATAATGTCTTTTTTTCTGTTCTGAGATGCTGCATTATATTTAGTTGTCATGTCTTCTTAAGTTCCTCTTGTCTGCGGCAGTTTCTGTGACTGCTTGCTTTGATATCCTTGATAACTTTAAACAATAATGGTCAGGCACTTCGTAGCATGCTTCCTAATTGGATTTAGATGATTTTCTCTTGATAATATCTGGTTTGGGGTTATTAGGAGGAAACCTCAAATGCAAAGTGGCATGTTAATCACATCATATCAAGAATATATATTATACATATGATTTGTGATTATTGGTGTTGGCCTTGATATCCTTGCTAGGGTAGTATTTGTAAGCTTTCTGTATTGTAAAACCCTCCTATTTTCTATATAGTAGTTTTTGAAGGGTGTGACTATGTACATCCCTTACTTATAGCATAGGAATTATGCCCTTCTACATTGAAGGACTCTGCATAAATTTATTTATTTAAATTATTTGGAAATTTTCTGCATGGGAGCTTTCTCTCTCAATCTATTAATTTATTCAGTATTTATTTACATCAATATGGACTAATGGGTATTTATTTGATACATGGAATTATAATCCTATATCACTTTGGGTTTTTTGCTTAAATTGTTCTAGATTTTGCCATTGGGAGCTCTTTTAGATGGCTCCAGTATTCCTTAACAGATGGAAGTCTGTGGGGCATTTTTGGTTGGTTGTTGTTTTACTTTTAGCATCTCCTTACTTTCTGGTGAGACATGTTCCATGCTGATCATATATATTTCCTGCCACAGTCCTAGGATTATCTATTTCTCAAGGGATCCCTGATTTCTTTGTTAGCAGAATGCTATTAGAAAACAAGATTTGAGTATTAAAAGTACTCTTGGCTACTTGGATGTCATTTTAGACCTCAGCAAATAATATGTGTTTATAATAATCAAAATAAATACTAATATCTAGAAATA
>NW_022900951.1:44947730-44959199 GCF_012274545.1 Fukomys damarensis | reverse complement strand
GATCGAACTCAGGTCCTTGCACTTGCAAAGCAGGTGACGGAACCACTGAGTTAAATCCCTGGCCTAGAAATATTTCTTTATATAACAATAATCTGTAACTATATTAATCTAAACATGAGTTCATTTTTTTTAATTAAAAAAAATGTTTTTGGTACCAGGGATTGAACTTGGGAGCTTGTGCTTGTGAAGCAGGGGGTGGAACCACTGAGCTAAATCCCCAGCCCAACATGAGTTCATATTGATATTAAAATCTACTTTGAAATTTCTTAACAATTATGTGATATCATACTTAAACTCATTTAAAATAAATGTTATCAGGCAGAGGATTTAACTCGGGGGTTCCGCCACTTGAGGCGTAAGCCCAAGGTCCCAAGTTCTATCCTGGGTACCAAAAAAAAAAAAAGAAATTTTATCAATTCCATCAACAAAATAAGCAAGTAAATACAATTTATATTACTATTATTTATTAATTATTATGTATTGCTTTAAAAAGATGCATTATATATTATGGCAAATAGTTTGAAAAATACAGTATAATACAATATAATAAACACAAAATTCTAAAAATTAAACTAGAAATACACATAAGAAAATTGATATCTCTTTACTGTGTAATTGTTTCACTTGATCTTCATAATTGCCTTTTAAAAACTTGGAGTTCTACTCAATTCATCTGGGTCACTTTGACTTGCATGAATAACACTCTGGAAAAGCACAAATAAAAAAATAAGCACTTTAAAATTATGTACACTTGTATTCTCTCAGTAAATTTTAACTGCAAAATAAATTCGTATTAACTACATTTTCTGTGCTTTACATTAGATTTTCAGAGTCTATTTATCTTAAACTCCAAGTGTGTAACCTTTGAGAAGTATCTTCTATTTCCCTTTTTGCCTCCACCCATAGAAACCACCATTCCACTTTTTGTTACCAGAAGTTCAGTTCTTTTCAAAGACTACCCATATAAGTGAGATTATGTATTACTTGTTTTTCTGTGTCTGCATTATTATAATTGCAACAATGGCCTCCAGGTTTATCTGTGTTGTCATAAATAGCAGCATTTCCATTTATTTTAAAGTCTGAATAAGATTACACCATTCATATGATACACACACACACACACACACACACACACATGTATATCACATTTTCTTTATTCATGCATCTGTTGTAGAACACTTAAATTGTTTCCAAAACTTGGCCACTGAGAATAGTGCTGCAATGGATATTAGAGTGAAGATGTGTATTCTAGAGAATGGTATTATTTCCTTTGTGTACATATTTAGAAGAGGGCTTGATAGATAAAATGGTAGTTCTATTATTAATTTTTTGAAGGACCTATATACTGTTTTTCAAAATGGTTGTACCAAATACATTCCCACCCAAAAGTGTACAAGTTCCCTACATCTTGGGCAAAACTTGTTATCTTTTGTCTTTTTGGTAAAAGCTATCCTAACAGGTGTGAAGTGATATCTCATATCATTTTTTATTTGCATATCCTAATCAGATCAGGACGTGTCTGTGGAATCAGCCAGTTTTCCTGGTCCTCAGTGCCTCAGCATTTAAAGCCCAGGTCTTGCCAAGAAATATTAAGTGCAGAGCCTGCTGTGAATGTGACTCTCATGGATATTATATCATAAGGGAAATCTCCAGAGGTTTTGTGTCCAGAGGTAAGAGATGGGTGAAATGAGGGTCATTACCTGCCTAGCATGATATCCTGATGCTGACTCAGGAACAGGGCTACTTCTGTCTACTTTTTTTTTGTGACTGTTCACTTGTGATTATAGTCATATAGCTTTACCTTTCAACCCTCACTCTACTACTCATGAGCTGAATGATATTTTCTTTTCTACACATTATTTTTCCATCTGTCTGTCTATCTATCTATCTATCTATCTATCTATCTATCTATCATCTATATGTTATATAACATCTTCATGCTATATCTAAATTATTTTCTTACCTGAAAATTGAGTATAAAAATACTTATCCAGGGTGCGGGATTTAGCTCAGTGGTTCTACTGCCTGCCTTGCAAGCGCAAGGACCTGAGTTTGCAAAAAAAACAAAAAACAAACAAACAAAAAAACTTATCTGTGGGGCTAAATAGGACAACATAATTTACTTAACCCAGGGCAGAACACAGAGGAACTAAGAGTCATTATACTTTCTTTGTGAGCGAGGGTATCCTGGAGGCTTTTTGTGCCCCTTGATCTACCCCTCCATATTCTTCTATGGTTAACCACTCTCTTCTGGGCTCCAGGAATCCATCCCTTTTAGATAATATCACTGGGCTCCTTTGTCTTCTGGTTAACTGTTGGGTTTGACCAACAGGAAGCCCTGTCAGACAGAAATGGAAAAAGCAATTAAAGAAAGATATATTCCCTGCTTTCTCCTTGCCACCATCAGATGGTGTTGTTCCAACAAAGGTATTCTGTTCTCAGGTGGCCTTCTCTTTGAGCCATAGTTTCCTCTGGGTTCCAATAACTGCCATCTTTCTCTACCCCTTCCAGCCTAAAAGTGGAGATAGTCCCCAATTGTTGTAAGACTTTTTTTCTTTACGAACAGCCAGGGCCTCCTATCAGCCATGCTGTGTTGGTAACCAGGGCCAGGAGGACTCAACAATACTGTCCATAGAGGACAGATTTCTGGGATCCAGAACAGGGTAGACAGTGGATCTGAGGGTATATAAAGCCCCAGCATACCCTCTCACACAAAGACAGCCTGGCAGTTATTATAACATCAGATACTTCCTCCACCTTAACTTTCTCCATACCCACTTTACCCACTCATCTTGAACATGCCATGTCTTTCTTGTTAGGTTTTGGATCAATACACATTCGTTATCTCCTTCAGTCTTTACCTCAACACCCACAAAATAAGATACAATCATCACCTAAATGTGTGGTGACCAAAACTCAGAAACATTAAGTCACTTGAGATACACAGAGGCAGTGGGTGGCATATAATGTGGAAAAAGGCAAATGACTTCTCTGCTTAGTATTTATTCTCACCCTTTCTTCAGAATTCAGTCTTCCTCTCCTCAACTCTAATCTTTTTACCCTTTCCTTTCCATGAAGGTCTGTGGAAACCCAGAAGAGCATCTCCCTCTGGGCTCTCAACTGGAAGATCCTAAAGAAGAGTACACCTTCAAGATTGGGTCCTAAAGTCAATCATCCAAAATTTTCCTAGTTGAGGGGACCTTACTTCTCCAAACCTCAAGAGTTGGAAAAAAAGAAATATGGTCCCTCATGTCATCCTAAGATACACAGGGTGATTTACGCACCAGCTTGGAAAAGAGCCACCTTCCATTCTGAAAGAAAAAAAAGGATATGCAGATATGGAAAAGATTAATATTTCAACCCATTCTCCTCACTGAATTTTTTCTCTCTCCCTTTTTTCAGATCTCTTCCAATGGCCAGCTCCCCTCCTATATAGCTCTGGTGAATCAAAGGTAGCAATTGTTCAAAACTGGCATATTTTGTTTCCTACATCATGTGGACTGTAGACTTCATATCAGGCTTTGCTAAGGGGTGGCATGTGTTTCAGCAGGGTGGGGTTCATTCACAGGATTTGAAAGCAGAGGTTGTATCTGGACCAAAATGATCCTGTGGGTTAGATCTGATTATTCTTACCCGGAAATCAGTAGGTCACAGTAGGACAACAGGTGAAGTGCTCAGGGCACCTGTCCCAGGAGACTAAGAGAGCTTCAGAGTCACTCACCAGCATAGGCTACAGACTTCTCACCACCTAGGAAGGAAAAAAGGTACAGATGTCAACCGGACTCTGCCATAGCTGAGTCGTTGCCTTTCTCTTGCTTTTGCGACTAACTAGTTTTTCATTCTTTCCTTCTTAACAAGTAATTTGGGAACATCAACTGCACAGTAGCAATGCTGTAGGCACACTGTGAGTTCCTGTGTAGATGATCCCGTCCATGTACTTTGCATGTCTCTACACACCCATACCTAGCAGAAGGTATTGCCACGTCTCTATGTGTATGTATGTGTATGTACAAGATTCATTCGCCTCAACACGTATTGTTTTCTGCTTTCTTCTGAAAAGAATGTGGAAAACTTAATAAAATGTAAGAGACTAATTGTTTATGTTTTTCAGAGCTGAAGATAAAACCCAGGGCCTTGTGCTGCCCTCCACCACTGAGCTACATCCCCAGCTGTCAGGGATTAAGTTTTGTTTTGTTTTGAGTTTTTGGTACTGGGGATGAACTCGGGACCTTGCACTTGCAAAGCAGGCAGGAGAACCACTGAGCTAAATCCTCAGCCCAGGGATTAAGTTTTGAAAACAGTTATAGTAAATTTGTAACCAGTTACCCACTGTAGCGATTCCTAGTTATGTGAGACACTTTTCTCCCTCTTTTTCTGATTCTCTTATTCCTTCTAATCAACTATTCTTTTTTTCAACAGTCTAAAGTTTATGTAAAGCTACTAGGGAACTTTGTGGCATAGAGATACCTCATATACAGCTCCATTCTCCTCTCCCTCATTTCTTTCATGTAGCCCTGGATATTCCTAGAGTCTGTGGGCTCTTAGTATGTGGGGGTGCCTCCTCCCACCTTTCACCATGATACACTTATTTTCTTTCCCTGAGTAAAGGAATCAAGACCATCCTCAAACCTAGGCAAAGAGTTAAAGGCTGAAAAATATTAAAGGAGAGACAGTCTTAGATACAAATTCAGAGAAAAATCTCAAAGCTACTCAGGAGCCATATACTGGATCTTTCTCTGCTTGGCAAGGGAATAGCCAAACAAGGATCATCAAGGTACATAAATCAGGGACAAGAAGGCTGCCTGGGTCTCTGGGGAATCATAATTTACTGTGTCCATCCCGAAGCTTTTCTTGAAAGCAAGCAGAAAAGTAACAAACTGTTAAAAGTGAAAGGGTCTTTTCGAAAATGAATATTAAAAACAACCCAGCGGGGTGTGGTCTTCTGGCTGGAGCCTGTAAACCTGGGTGGGGTCAGGTACCTCTTCTGTTATGTTCCTGCTCCTTTTATTCCTGTCTTTCTTCTTTTCCCTGCACCCTTTCTTTCTCCTCTTGCTCCCTCTTTTTTCTAAGTCATTTAGAACCTTATTTTCTCTTCTTCCTGAAGTTGCCAAAAGAATTAATTGGCCCCCTTGAGAAGCAGCAGCAAGACTGGCAAGATCCCCATCAGGGTAGCAATTCCGGGCCTAGAACTCTACAGAGGGACCTACAGGGACCAGGAACTAGGTTGTGTGTGGCCTGGACAGACAGGGTCACAAAATGTATTTCCTGCCTAAGACCTCCAAGAACTCTGGATTAGCCTTCAGTAAACTCTTGCTTCAATGTGTTATCATTATTTCTCTTGAGATACTTATCTCTAATGTGGAAAGTGAGCAACGAAAGCATGAGAATTGTACACATTCTTTCTCATTACATTTTTCAAAGATAATACATCTAGATGACTCAAATGTAAAATATTAACATATAAAAAGCTATATAAGACTCCCATCTATCCAGCCCTGCCACCCTCACTCCATTTCTGAACTTCTCCTTAATCAGCTTTATATGATGATTAAAACTATGACTTTTGGAGCCAAAGTGCCTGGTTTCAAATTCTGACTCCTTTGTATGACTAGCAATGTAACCTGGACTCATTAATTATCTTTTCTGTTCCTGATATCTAAATCTATAAAATGGGCTTAATAGCAGACCCTACCTCTCAATGTTAGAAGGACTAAATTAATGCTTATAAATTGCCTGAGGTAGAGTTAATGCTGCTGTTAATTTTTTAAAAAATAAAGGGCTAGGAGCATAACTCAGTGGTAGAGCACACGAACATGGTCCTGTGTTTGAGCATCAACACTTGGGAAAATTAGCAAAATTTAAAAATGTAATTATATTCTTATTTTATAATGTAAATATATTCTTATTTTCCTTTCATGTTGAGTACATTTTCATATAATTTTCCTCCAATGTTGAGTAAATTTTCATTGGCCATTTGTATGTTTCCTTTGGAAAAAAAATTTATGGTCAAGTCCTTTGACCATTTTTAAGTTAGGTTATTTTTGCTGTTGAATTATACGAGTACTTTTTGGAGCTTAATCTTGGATGAGATATATGGCTTGCAAATATTTTCTTATGTTTTATGAATTGACATTTTATTTTCTTAACTGAAAGTTTTTTTTTTAGTTTTATGTAATTCTACTGGTTTATTTATATAATTGTTGCCTGTGGTTTTGTTGTCAAATCCAGTCATTTTCAAAACTAATATCAAGAAGCATCTCCCCCATGTTTTTTTCAAGGAGTTTCTATAGTTTCAGGTTTTACATGTTGGTCTTTTTTTATAGTAAGAAAAGCCTTTATTGGTAACAGTAGAATGTAGAGAAAGGAAGGGATAACAGCTCTAGTTTCTGGGGCAGCATCTAGACATTTTGTTGTTCTACAGAACCATAAGTCTTTATTTCATTTCCACTTACTTTCTGTTTAAGTTATAAGATAGCATTCCAATTTTATTCTTTTTCATGTAGATATCCAGATTTCCCATTATGATCTGTTGAAAGGATTATCTTTCTTCCATTGTATATTCTATTCTTGGTGCCCTTATCAACGATTCATTGACAATATATGAATGTGTTTGTTTTTGAGGCCTCGCTTCTGTTCCATTGGTCTGTGTCTTAGTCACTTTCTTATCCCTGGAACAAGATACCCACCAACCACAACTTAAGGAGAAGAGGTTTATTTTGGCTCATAGTTTTAGAAATTTCAGTATATATTCAGTAGGCTTTTTGAGACAGAGTCTCGATAAATGAGGCAGTCTGCAATTATCTTCCCACTGGACATTTAAATTTTTTTTTCAGTACTGCTGATCAAACTCGGGACCTTGCATTTGCAAGGCAGGTGCGGTGCTGTAATAGCCAACCTGACTTTATTTGTGTACATTTGAATAATTCCGAGTGGTCACCTTCCCTCCTTGAGAGTCCCCCCAGTTAATGCATGACAGATGGAAGCATCCTGCATTCTGCAACTATATGTTATCTTTCTGCAACTGTATGTTATCTTTACACCTTTCCATTTGGTAGAGCAATCTTCAACTATAAGCTATCTTTATAACCTTATACACAGGATACTCTGCACCTGTGTGATAATTTGTTTCAACCAAACTGTGTGAAACTTCCCCTGACCACCACTGCCTTAGCAACGTTCTGCTCCTTTGAAATTCCGCTTATGCTCCCCCTCTCCTTGGGCCCTCCCCAATTAGAAGAGCCACTTAAAAGAAGCCCACAAGCTGCTTTTTGTCTTGTGAAGAGCTTTCCAAGCAGGAGCTCGACAGCTGACAGTCATCTGACAATAAAAAAGGACTCAAAATTTGGCTCAGAGTAGTGGAGATTCTCGATTTTCTATAATCTTTCTCAATTAAGCATAACAGTGCCACTGAGCTACATCCCTGGCCCTGGACATTTAAATTTACAAAGGAAATATGGTAACTTTGCATTGGAGTAAACTGGTGCCTATAGCTTTATACATGTGACCAAATTTGACATCATCAATTCCGAAATAAATAAATTTCATATGCCGGCATAATGCACTGAGAAGGGAGTGTCATTTTTGTGGTGCTCCTGGCAAAAATGTATTGGATAAATCTAATCATGATGATAGAAAAGGCAAATTAAAATGATAGGACACTTTATCATGTAGTCCATACTTTAAAAAACTGTTATGGTCATGAAAGACAAAGATTTGTACCACAATGAATAATATGAAAGTGAAATAACTATCTTTGGTGTGAGTAAACTGTAATAGTACATAATATCCTGATGAGATAATGACATTGTGAAATGGGAAGAAAAGGGCTAAAGGTGTAGGGAAAGTGGGAAGGGTAGGGGAAAGGTAATAAGGGAAAAGAAAAAATATGAGAAAATGAAAAAATGGAAATAAAGTGTTTGTAAATGGGGAGGGGCAGAGGGGCTGAAGGGAGGGCAGGGACAAGGGGAAAAAATGAGAACCAAGACCTGTCATGTAGAGGTACAAGATCCCAATACATGAATGTAACTGTACTGTATACCTAAAATGTACCAATAAACTCAATAAAAAATAAAAAAAGAAAGTGAAATAACTAAATAAATGTGTGATACTAGATTTGATCAAGGATCACAAAATTAGAAAATGTTCTGTAAATGACATTGTTGGGAAAATTGGCCATGTTTGAATGAGTTCTATAAATGAGATAGATAATAGAATTGTATCATTGTGATTTTTCTGCTTTCCTAATTGTACTTTGTGTGTAAGAGAATGGTCTTGTCCCGTGAAGATAACATCATACTTACAAAAAATAGCATGGATAGGACAAAGAACTTTTGTTTGGACTCTACTTCATGTAATCCCTCAATTGTTAACATATTCCATATTCTCTTTGTCTTCCCATCTCTGTCTAAAATGTACCACTAAAATTAATTAATTAAAAAAAACAACAAAAAAGCCCCTGAAGTATTTCCAAAAGAAAAATATGTCTGTGGCTCATTCTCAAGTGGTTTAGAAAGAAATTAATGCACATGTGTGTGCATTTACACATATTTGTATGTATGGAGAGAGAAACAAAGATAGAAATACAAAGAGTCAGAAATTCAAAGAGAATATGAATATGTAAAATGTTACTGGGCATGGTGGCTCATGCCTATAATCCCAGCACTAGGTAGGCTGAGGCAGGAGAATTGATGTGACTTTGAGGCCAGCCTGGGTTACAAAGTGAGTTCAAGAGCAACTGTAACTAACATCAATACCCTGTTTCAACTCAAAAATATGTAAAATATTAACTTTTAAGGTATTAAAGGAATAAGATATGAATGGGAATTCCTTGTACTCTTCTTACAACTCTTTGTAACTTTGAAATTATCTCAAATAGGTACCCACTGAAAAGGAAGGTGGGCTCAGGATACCAACTAGGATAAATTATTGACTATTTATTACACATGTTAGAACAGAGAAGTTAATTAATGTCTGAATTCAATATTTTAACCCGTGAATAGGGACACTCCTTGACCTATACCCACATCTTGGGCCAAAGTCAGGATTAAGGGAGATGGTGCATATGACATGGTTTGAGCAATAACTTGGATAAAAGATAACTCTCACTAACACCTTAGATTTTTTTTCTTTTTTCTTTTGCTTCTAAAGTACACCATTAATTCAGACATTTCTGGTTCTCAGGATTCAGAACTAAGCATGTTATTGGGATGACTACCAGAGGCCGTACTCTGTGTTTTGAATAGTATATAACTCCTTGATCAAAGGCAGCATTCATAATGATTAAAATTATTAAGCTCAGTATTTCGGAACACAATATGTAGCCTGTTGCCACTTCAATTAGCTGCTGAAGCACACTTCTGGGGCAAGCTGACACATCCTCACACAAACAGTATGCGGGGAGGTTGCTACTATTTTATATGTGCTGCTCTTATTGCATAGAAATAATTTATTATTTTTTACCTTTCCTTATGACTCACACAATGTATCACAGCAAAAAGTATCTACCATTTGTTGAAAGCATATAGTACAGAACAAATACAAGCCAGCTGAAAAATTTTAAATCTCTCTAGTTCAGTAGTAAATACCGAGGCTCAGTGTAGGAGAGAGACTTGCCTAGAGTCACAAAGTCAGTAACAGGTATCAAATGGAATTTGCACTGCTCTACTCGTGGCCTTGCTAGTATGCTGAGCTGTCTTTTGTTGGCACCAATGTACACTGTTGTGCAACAACTTCACTAGACCAGAGTATTACTGAAGGTAGCAAACCCAGTCTCTCTATCACGTATAGCTGGGACCAAGTTCACATCTAAGCACACAGTAGGAATCCAAGTGATACCTGCAGCTTCCTTAACCTGATAAGAGTCCTTGATTTTAAACATTTAAAGGAGGTTGTTCTTTACATGCACAGTAAAAACTCACACATGTGTTTCCACATAGAACAGAAAATCCCCCAAACCACAACAAACCTAAACTTGATAGAGTTGTTTATATAGATGGCAAAACCATATAGAGGAGCAAGGAAGAGCTTCTGAACAATGGCCAGGAAGGTACATAGTGTCATGAGCAAGAGGGCCAAAGTGGGCACTGGATTTTCAAAATTCATTGATTTTGTTGATTTGGGTTGCAGTCGCATAGGTTTTTCGTTGCCAATTACTCTTCATTTATCTTTGTATATGTGTTTTAAACAATTTAAATTGAAACCAGAAAAAAAGAGAATAGGACCAGTTTCATTTACGGGAACATCAAGATTTGAATAAAAGCATCGATATGGCTACACAAAGAAGGAATTGAATTCTGCCAACAACCTAAATGGGCTTGGAAGCAGATTCTTTCACAGGGCCTCCAGAGAAGGTCCCAGCCGAGCTGACAAGTTGATGTCTGTGATTTCTTACGCAGCAGTAGAAAACTAAGACAGAGAAGAAGATGTCCTTACTCTGCTGTATGTGTTGTGGTTAATGGAATTATCTGTGTGGTCTAACTTACTGGGGAGGAGGAAGAACAATTTCTGACTCACTCATAACCACCTGCAGCTCTAAGGTATGAATTGGAATAAGCCAAAGGCACAGCGCAGAGAGTTTTAAATTACTGTGTAGAGAAGATTAATTGCGGGATAGAGGCCAGAGCAGACTGCTTGACAAGGGAGAGAAACAACAAAGGACACTGGCAGATAAGCTGGGGTTGCACTCCCAGAAAAGAGCTGGGATGCTAGAAGCGAGTACGTGCTGGAAGCTTAGGAGAGTGATGCCTTTGTGCATGTGCCTAGATACACTGTCCCTTCCCTTTGTCCTTTAAAGGACGGTGAGCTCTGAGTTCAGGGTCCTCCTGTGGGCACCAGCAAAGAGGCAAAGCCAGGGGATGGCAGGTGCTGGCTCTGAGTTAGATTGGAATAACTTGCTATGGAAAATGGTTTGGTGTGATAGACATTGAGGTTTTTGTGTCTGATACTTGGGCTCCTATAGCAGCCAGCTCTCTGCTACAGTCAGAGTCTTAGGATGATAATTCATAAAGTGTGTGCAGGTGTGCTTGTGTGCAAAACGCCACGTTAAAAACACCTTTAAGAAACCATTACAAAGCACTAGGGTGAAGATCTGCCCTCATGTTTTTCTGCAGTAAGAGAGCTGCTTAGTGCCTCAATGATCCCTCTAACCCCACTGCATTCTACAGTGCGTGGAACATGGGGAATTTCTGACTCTTACCCCAGTTCTCATTTTTAAACAACTTCTGCTACCCGTGCACAGCTGCCACCCACAGTCAATGTTTCCAATAATGGCTCTGTGTCTGAAATGTTCCAATGTGGATGTACATTTGAAATTTACCTAGGCTTGGCAAATGAAAAGTGGCTGATGCACAAAATGAATAGAATTATCTAGAGAAAGGAATGAATGACTATAAGGGTTTTAAGTTAACAAGGCATTTAGATGAGAAGCACAAATATTTGGGAATATGCAATGAATCGAGTCTGTGAATCAGA
>NW_022900951.1:44945861-44947230 GCF_012274545.1 Fukomys damarensis | reverse complement strand
TGGGGGATAGGACAGTGCCAAACCAATCAGTGGACTGATTTAGTCACCACACACCCATCACACACTCTAGATTCAGCACCTCTGAAAAAGCCCGACCTATGACCGCATGAGGCTTTGCGGGGACATCTTGACACAAGCCTTAATAGGGTATGTTTCTATTTCATCTTGTTCTTCATGGATGCCCTATTGCTTCGTGTTACAGCACGCTGGGTGTTCAGGTGCTGGGTGTCCTTGGGAGTCGGATCGTTTTCTGTGGTGCTGCTGGGTATGAGTGGAGCCGAGAAGACCTCTGGAAACGGAGCACAGGTGTTTGAAAACTGGACTGCGTGTTTCATAAGTACTTTTTACAATAGGGTTTCCTTGCTGAAGCGATCATTTGAGGGAGTAAGTTTCCAGGATCCCCCTTGGCCGAAGCCAGCAGAAGAGTGTCTTGAGGAGAGCAACCGAAATGTTCAAATTGTGATAGGGTGAAGGTTAGGGGACTTAAGAGTCTTCTAAGGCTCGGCCAAGGCAGACTCAGGGGAACTTCTGCCAAGAAATCGAGAAGAGAGGGAAAGCTGAGGGTGTTCCATTTGGGGCTGGGGGCGCCACTGTTTGCTAAGAGGGCAGGCAGGCTGACAAAACTGGGAGGCGAGAGGACAGAGAGCCCTCCTCGTCCCATGGCGGACTTGTCAAACCGACAACGTAAATCACGCAGAGGTTTCTACGCACATGTTTCCCAATGCCCTAGCAGCACTTATCAAAGGAGAAAGAAGATAAGGGCAGGGTTTGGGGGGGTGGAGACCCTCGAGATTTAATAGCAGGCCCCCCGTTGGGGTCGCCTTCCAGTTGGGAGGTGTGCTTACTTTCAAGGGCAAAGGGCTGAAGCCAGGAGGCCAGGAGCTGAGCGTTGGGGAACCGGAGGCTCGGAGAGATTGGGTGAGATGCACACAGGGGCTTTCGCAAAGTGTTCACTGAAGGGCTGTGCCAAGATGCCCGGCAAGGTGAAGAACCTGTTGAAGAAGGAAATCTGCATGACGTGACTCAGCAGAGATGATTTTGCAAAGCGCCCCACCGGTCAACTTGCGGACTCCGGGGCCTGCCCATTAGTAAGGCGGTGCCTCTCATCACGGGGGGATGACGGTGAGGACGTCCTCAACCCACTGCGCGCACAAAGACCGAGGCCGGTGCTCGCTGCAGCGCGGCGCGGATGCGCGTGGGGGCAGCGAGGGCCCTGGTCCGGTCAAGCTAGAGCCGCGTCTGGCCTGAAGGCACACGTGGAGAGGCTCCCCGGCAGAGCCCCTCTGCGGAGCATCTCGCCCTGTGGGCAGGAGTTCCCAGCCCCAGAGGTGCGGGGCGCCTGCGCAGTGTGCCCGTGGCGCCGCGCTCT
>NW_022900951.1:44944919-44945248 GCF_012274545.1 Fukomys damarensis | reverse complement strand
CCTGGAGCCCGAGGAGGAGCCGGGCGGCGCGGCCGTGCGAGAGGTGTTCGAGGAGGCGGGAGTCAAAGGGAAGTTGGGTCGCCTGCTGGGCGTCTTCGAGCAGAACCAAGATCGCAAGCACAGGACCTACGTGTATGTGCTGACTGTCACCGAGCTGCTGGAAGATTGGGAAGATTCGGTCAGCATCGGGAGGAAGCGAGAGTGGTTCAAGATCGAAGATGCCATCAAGGTCCTCCAGTGCCACAAGCCCGTGCACGCCGAGTACCTGGAGAAGCTGAAGCTGGGCGGCTCCCCCACCCAGGACAACTCCGTGGCCCCGCCGCCGCCGC
>NW_022900951.1:44944216-44944442 GCF_012274545.1 Fukomys damarensis | reverse complement strand
CTGCTGTGTGCGGTCGGTCGGCCGGCCGGCCGGCCGGTCGCACTGGCCGGAGCGGGGCTTCTTTTGTTTCCTGGGCAGCCAGACCTCTGAATCACGCTCGCAAACTGTCTCTCGCAGTCGCCAGGCACTGTTTTCAGACAATTTGCACGTTTTTCAGATGCTTTGAAAAATCGCTTCTTGGTCACGCTGTAAAATGTTCAGGCAACCCAAAGCCACAGGAGATTTC
>NW_022900951.1:44881655-44943288 GCF_012274545.1 Fukomys damarensis | reverse complement strand
GGATCCAGCATAACCCCTTTCCGAAATGTGTTTGGTCTGGTCAAATATAGATGGTTCGATTTTCAAAACATACCCCCCCCGCGCGCATAGCGGGTCCTTTTTCTCCATTTTCCTTATACTTTCAATGTATCGCCTGACAGAACAGGTATTTCTGCGGGATTGCTAGCCAGACACATCTTGACGCACATCTCTTTTGGAGGAAACCGCTCATAGAACATGGTTTTTTGCCTGCTCGACTTCCAACTCCCAGTCTCCCTTTCTGGACACCCTGAAGAACCGTGGTAGGCTGTATACATCGGCTTTTGAAAGAAAGCTGTTTGCTGCACTTGAATTTAGTGACAAACCAGTTACACTTCCAGGACTGGCTTACAGTAACCCTGGGATGGGATCTTTGATGGTGGTTGCATCCCTGTTGAGTGAGTTAGGTCTCTTAATGTTCACCTGTTACAGGTTTCTCAAATTGCTGGGACCCCTGAGCAGCCTTTTTTTTACCTGACAATCTTTTCTGAATGCTGAACCTTAACCTTTCATGTTACCTGCTTGAAATCAGGAATCCCATCCACAGTGCAGAAGACTCTCTCCTGGAATTTCCTGTTTTTTGTTTGTTTTTTTGCTTTTTCCTGGCCTTCCTGGAAAAGTGGGTAATTATGTGGCAGCAAAGCCTCTTTTGTGAAGCATTTATTGTGGTTTTCCTGATGGTTTGGGCAATCTATTATATGTCGTATTTAAAACATCGTTGAGTGATAAGCATTTTGTATTTCTCGCCTAACTTTTCAGGCCATTGTGTATTAAGGTATTTGGGCTTTGCTGTTTTAAGTTTTTCTTCAGGAAATGATCTTTTCCCATGACTATTGAGGAAAAGCCTACTTTTTAATAGAGTACACCTGGCGAAAAACTGTGCCTATGTAATACTGAACATGTTAGAAAGCATTTTGCAGACAAATTATAAGTGAATAATATCTGTATTTTATTTTTCTGCAAATTATCTTTTAAAGAAAATGATTACTTTAATTATATTGAATATTGTTTTTAATCTTTGCTTCCACTCTTTAAAATAAGCTGCCTGCCATATATAAACATGTCTAAATTAAGTACATATATTTAGCTGACAAAAATTCATATTGTCAAATGAATGAATAGTGAATACCTTTTTCAATGATAATCGTTAAAAATCAAGTATCCATAACACTAAAATATGCAGAATTATTGAATATGATTGCCAATAATTATCCAGTAATCTTCATGAAGTAATAGATATTTTTAAATACCCTCAGATTGTGTATATACTAACAGTAGAAAAACTGGATTATTGCTTTATTTCATACATAAACTGCCTCCATTTAAAATTACACAAACATGACAGTCTTAGAAATTTAACTTATACATGACGTTCTTAAAGAAAATAGTGTACAATCTTATTTTTTACTTTTAAGGCATGTATTTTACTGATGTGAAAAGGGCAGTGTTAATGTTAACCAAATTTCAAGTGTTGTCAGCCTATAGTTTGCTGTGTTTTTTTCAGAAACATTTGAATTGAGTATTACTACTACTTGCTAAGATTTTCTTTAGCATCTAGATATCTTTAGTTTATGCAATTTGTAATGCTTCCAAGGCTTTCATTTCCAAACTGCAACAGAACATTTTTACACTTAGCACAATTTAAAGTAAACCTTGAAATCCTTGTTAAATATACTTGAGTTCAGTCTAGAAAAAATTAAATGAAAGAATATAAACCATCCTTGATGTTAAAAAATAATCCCCAAATTTTAGGGTAAAACAGGTGTCTGTAAGGTCCGTTCTACAAAAGTTTGATGCACAGATGGGATTTTTCTCCTTACAGAATCATTACATAGCATCTATGCATTTTTATTTGATGATTGCTGTAAAAGTGTACAGCTGAATCTTTTCAACTCATATTACACCCCAAGCATTATTGCACTGATTAAAGATAAAGACTTTTCAGTCATGAAGTGGAGATTTGTTTTCAGCACATTTTTAAAGGGCTGATTTTTCCCTCATTGGACAAGTGCCTACACTTAAAAACCTTTTTTGAAGAATACATACTAGAGTAAAGGGAATTTTGATATGCTGGATAAAAATTTGTGTGTTGTATTTTCTGAGAAACCTAAATCAAGGATGAGAAGTGGCTATAAAGAATTTTTTTGTGTGGTTTCGTATGACAGAATTTTGTGAAGATTTCAACATTTCTTTTGTACTAGAAATATCTGTAAAACCTGAAGTATGTATAAGAGCAGAAAAAGGCAGCTTGTAAAGTAACAGCAATGTTAATGGCCCTTTTTGGGTAGATGTTTTAAAAGGGCTCTGAAGTTAGAACTGTTCCTTCTCTCAATTACCTTTAAATGGAGTTCAGTTGTAAGAAAGAACAGTTCTTCCCTCAGTAGTTGTTAATTTGGAAAGAGAGATGAAAATGCTGTTTTAGAGTGAGTAATACAACTGCCCAGGGCTTTATTTTTCAGAATTCCTTTTTATGGAAGCACCTCACAAAACAAATGTTTTTGTCATTATCCTAGTATTACAGTCTTCTTTCTGACTGACTACTGGCCTATTAGAAAACAAATTCTTATTGAGTATTAAAACTGAACCTAATTCCTCCACATAGAACAGTAGCTCAGAGCAAAAAATAGTAGCTGAAATTTGGAGACATTTGCCATTGATCTTTGGATTGGAAATGCCATGTATTCGTGATTTCTCAGCTTTATAATGTACCTGGAACAATCTGTTTTTCCCTCAGATTCTTATCTTCCCTTAAAGTGGAACTGCGCTGGATGATTCACTGAAGTCTTTTCTAATACAAAGTGGTTGATGAACCATAGTAGATCCTCAATAAATATTTATTGACTAGAGGAACTGATACACCAGTAACACCCTATTAATAAGATTATCTTTTTTTAGGTGAATGGCATAGATGTTGTTCAGATTTACTTTGAAAGAATCAAGTATGTGAACCCAATGATGAATGGAATTTTGAAGCACAGGTGAGCTCTTTCACATCCCCAACGACACAGCTCATCCTATGCTTTGGACATGGTTTTCCTGTTACAATGGCTTTTCATTTTCCAGGTTGTTGTATTACCACTGTATCTGTATAGAATTCTACTTGGCACCTGTGGCCTTTTTGTGCTTTTATGATTAGTTACCTCTTTTCCACCAGATATGTACTTGATTGCAAGGAACTTGCTTCCTCTGTGTTTGTGTGTATTTGTGTGTGTGTGTATCAAGACATCACTTGAAATATGGTAGACATCACTGAAAATTTGTTTAAATAACATTTTGTAATGACATTGGGTGGTAACACCTCTTTCTCATCAATCTAGCATATATGTGGCTTTTGTATAACAGGTATCATACAGCTGTTTCAAGGCAGCTGTGACACATTAGCAGAAATTCTTACTCATAGGTCTGTGACATCCTAGACATGTACTTCCCGATAACATTATACTAATGATCTGTGAAATACATTTGCCAAAATTTTGAACTTAAATTTGACAATCCCTCTAGACAATTCATAATCTATACAAAATACAGAGGACAGAGAAATATATTACTGTACACCACAGAGATTGGATGATGACATCAGCAGAATTTTGACTTCAGGAATATCTACAGGACAAATGACCCAGTTTCTTCAGTATATAAATTGTAAGAATGAAAGAAAGAGATGGAGAATGAACCTATAGATTGAAAGGAACATATTAATACTCACATGGATCTAATTTGGGTCCTGACTTGGCCAAAATGTAAAGTTAATTCATTCATGAGAAAATTGGGGTAATTTGAACATTGACTGGATATTTTATATTGTGATAATGTTACTGTAGTTATGTTGGATACCATTTATTTACATTCAAATATTTATCATTGAGATGATACGATGTCTTGGAATTGCTTCCGTATACTAAGTTTGAATATCAAGTACTTTGGAGATATTGAAACAAGATTGACTTTAAGATTGTTGAAGTTGTATGATAGTTAAATGATGGTTCATTATACATGTTCGTATCTACTTTTGTATGTTTAACACTTTCCATAATAAAAAGTTAATAAAAATAATTATTTGAGTTCTTCTGATTAAAGCTGATCTATAAGGTAGAAAGAGAAAAATAGGGGGGGAAATGTTTAGGATAATTTAAAATAATGTTGGCTATGGGGTGTCAACTTTTGATCTGAGAAGTCAAGTGCTCCATAATGGTAGTGGTCCCCTTACTACAGACCATTTTTAGGAATTTTTCTTTTAATTTGACTCACTGCGATGGGGAAAGTTAAATCCTTATATATACCTATGGGAAAGTAGGAATAGATTCATCTGTGTTGCTGAACAGGAGTTTTGACAACACCTACATTCCAATTCATATTGAAAAATTAAAGGAGGGGGATCGCCAAGAGACAAGTTTATGTAATATAAATAAGAACCAAAATTGATACGTAAAGGTACAAATTTTCAACAATGAATGTTATTATACTCTATACATTAAATATACCAGTAAAATTACTTAAAAGTCATATAATGCCATTGTTTGAATAGCTTTATGGAGGAACAATAGCTGTATGTGTGTTTGTTACATATCAGTTGAAGTCATATATATTAGATATTAGTGTATGTTTGTGATACATAATACATTTATCATGGGAAGTTGGTATGTGTCACATCTTAAACCTTTTTACTTCCCCTTCCTCCTTCCTCCTCTCTCTTTCCATCTTTAGATCCCCTTCCTACCTGCAAAAGGACTACTTCTATTATCTTTTATTTTGCTCTTTATACTTTCTGTTTCTCATATAAGGGAAACCATGTGATATTTAACCCTGTGTCTCATTCTTTGATTTCACTTAGTACTGTGGTCTCAAGGTGCATCTGATTTCAAATGACTCAAATTTGTCCTTTTTGGCTGAGAAGTACTTCATTATGTATATACCACATTTTTATCCATTCATCTATTGATAGGCATATAGGCTATTTGCAAGATTTAGGTATTAGTCATGCTACTATAAACATAAGTTCTGGGAGCACTGTGCTATAGATAGATCACTATGGCCAGGCCTAACTCACCTTCTCCTGCACATGAGGCAGGGCTGCAAGTGGAACAAGAAACACGCATCTTGTTCACTTCTGCCGAGGACCAGACAGGGCCCCAGGGGAGGAGAACAGGCCACAAGAGGACGTGGTGGAGCAAGGCCTGGAAGAAAGGGCTATCTTCCTTCTCACTCATTCGCCAGAGAAACTTCAAACATCTCGTCCAGACCCTCACCTCTCTCCCTGTTCTAATCAGCCAGCCCCCTTTACCTCCCCCTGCACTTTCCTTACCTCTACCACTATAAATAAATGTGCTCTGGTGGTCTTTTCTCCCACCAGGAGTTAGAGCCCCGCCTGGCCCCACCATCATTAGCCATGCGGGCTGTGGCACACGAGTATGCATGTGTCACGGTAATATGATATCTTTAACTCTTTCAGGAAGATCCATAAGTGAAATAGCTAGGTCCAATGGAATTACTATTTTTAATTTTTGAGGAATCTCCATACTGATTTCTGTAGTGGTTACACTAGTACACATTCCCACCAACAACATAGAAGGGTTCCTTTTTCCCCGCAGCCTCACCAGCATTTGTTGCTTTTTAAGTTCTTGATCATAGCCACTCTTTCAGAAATAAGACAGAATGTTGGCACTGTTTTAATTTTTATTTCCTTAAAGATGTTTCATGTATTTATACTTCTAAGAAGTATATTCATTTCACTTACCCATTTTTCTCATTGAGTTTCTTGGTACTTTTTAGGTATACAGTACAGTTACATTCATCATTGGGATCTTGTACCTTTACATGATGTATCTTGGTTCTCATTTTTCCCCATACCCATGCACTCCCTTCACCCCCTCCACCCTTCCCTATTTACAAAGACTTTATATCCAGTTTTTCTGCCTCTCAAAGTTTTGCTTTTCCCTTCCTTCCCTTCCTCCACCCTTCCCATTTTCCCTACTCTTTGGGAGCTCTAGGTTTTTTTAATTCTTTATATATTCTAGATATAGTACTCTTTTGGAGAAGTAGCTGACAAATTTTCCCATTCTGTAGGTGTCTCTTAGGTGTCTTGGTTGTTTCCTTTGTTGTGCAGAAGCTTTATAATCCTGTTTATTGATTCTTGGTGTTAATTTTTGTGCACTTGGAGTGCTGTTCATTAAGTCCTTGCCTATGCCTATGTCTTCAAAAGTTTTATCTGTTTTACAGCAGATTGTTTCTGTTTTAATATCTAGGTCTTTGATCTATTTTTTTCTTATAAAATGAGAGACATAGATCAGGATTAAATCTTCTGTATGTGGTTAACCAGTATTTCTAGCACCACTTTTTTTTTGAAACAGGGTCTCACTATGTAGGGTCTCACCTGAAACTCACTATGTAGCCCAGGCTGGTCTTGAACTCTGTGTAGCCCAGGCTGGTCTCGAATTCACAGCAATCCTCCTGCCTCAGCCTCCCGAGTGCTGGGATTACAGGTGTGCGCCACCACACCCGTCTAGCACCATTTGTTAAAGTGACTATCTCTTCTCTAGCATATTTTTTGGTCCTCTTGTCAATCATCAGATTGCTGAATGTGCTTGGAGGTGTTTCTGTATTGTATATTCTGTTCCATAAATCTACATGTCTGTTTTTGTCACTGTACCTTTGTAATATAACTTGACATCTGGAATTATGATGTCTTCTACTTTGCTCTTGTTACCTAGGATTGCTTTTTCTATTTGAGGTCTCTTCTGATTCCACATGAATTTTAGGATTGCTTTTTCTAGTCCCGTGAAGACTGCTGTTGATATTTTTATTGGAATTACATTAAATCTATATGTTTTGCTAATATGGCCATTTTGATAATACTGGTTCTGCCTATCCAAGAACAGGGGATGTCTTTCCATTTTCTGATAGTCTGTTTTTTCACAATATTATGGTTTTCTTTGTAGAGGTCTTTTAGTTCCTTGGTTATTAGGTTCATTTCAAGATGTTTAATTTTTGTGAGTGATATTTTTTATTTTTCAATGGATTCATTGTTGGTGTGCTAAAGTTATATTTGAAGTAGTAGTTACAGGAATTTACAAACAGGAAAGTAAATAGTTAATTTTCCTGTCCACAGCAGTTCTGTACTGCTTAGACTCATTCTGCAAAGACTAAAATATCTTAGGTTAGAGGTAGTGAAGATCTGCTCATATCCACAGACTGGAGGTCAGTCTTGACTTTTTGGTAGGTTAAGAAGGAGCAGGCAAGGTGGGTGTGGTGATGCATACCTGTAATCCCAGCACTTGGGAGTCTGAGGCAGGAGGATCGCTGTGAATTCGAGACCAGCTTGGGCTACATAGTGAGTTCCAGGGCAGTCTCAACTATATAGTGAGACCTTGTCTCAAAAAACCAAAAAAGAAAAAAAAAAGAAAAAAAAGGAGAAGGCAGAAAGTAAGAATGGCATTGGAGGTCCCCCCCAGGGAGGAAAAATCACTTCCTAGTTGGTAAGGAAGGTGAAGCTAAAGCTAAAGCTGCCCCTGCCCCTTCTGGTAAGTGTTTCAATTCTAAGAATAAGCGTTTGCCCAGAATTAACTGTTATCTGGAAAGAGGTAAGTGAAAGTTTTACCTTAGAGCTTACTCCCATTCATAGCTGGGCAAAACTTTCAGTTCCAAGGTTTCCTTGTGAGAAGGCCCCCGGATACATCAGGAAAATGTTCAACTCCCTGGAAGTTGTTTCCTAATTTGTGTCTATTCTGACTAGTAGATATTTTTAAAATTTGGAGGCAAGCAGAGCCAAGGAAAGTGTGGATGGTGGTGGTAAATTAAAATAGGCCATGGCTCACAACTGGCCTGACCAGAGGCTGGCTGGCTTCTGCCAGGTTACGTTGCTTCTGTATTCTTCAGTTTTCCTATCTGTGAAATAGGGGTATTCATAGCATACCTTTGTAAATTACTACTTCTGAGAAGCTCTTCTTGTTCATTCCTACTACCTAATTGCTTTGTTATGTCATAGTTCTTATCAAAATTGTATCATGCTTATTAGCCAGAATGCCTCTGCCTTCTAAACTCCTAAAGTCTCCTGGTTTTGAGACCCAAACTGCGTTGTCACTGTTGCCCAGAATCTGACACAAATTGTGGAACGTGGCACCTGTGATGCTCATAGCAAATTTATTATATACATGGTTGTCATACCGCCTACTTATAAAAAACATACTGCCATTTTTTTAACTGTACATTTGTTTACTTGAAAAAATGTGAGGTACTATAAGATCAGTCTGTACTTTAATTTATCTTTATTCAGAAAAATATTTTATAAGTTGGCTTCTATTTTTCAGAAATTTTCAGTACCAACATCTTCCTAATTTCCTTGCTTCATAAAATACTATAATAGAGGGTTAAACTGGCCCCGCAGCTACATTAGATAATTCAGTGAAGGATCCCAAATACAAATGATTGCAGGACATGGTAATCCCTCAGTATTTAGTCAATTACATTATTTTAGTTTAGGGTGAAATACACAGCAATCAGGATTATGTAGTAACAAGCAAATACAAGGCCAAGACCTGACTGATTCAACTGGTAAAGATGGAAGGACTTAGAAAATTCAGTACTTATATTAACAGTGCAAAGAAGAATGAGCCAAAAGGGTGAGGGCCTCAGGTCCTTGTCCCACATACCCTAAAAGACAGCAAAGAAATAAAAGGGGCTGGGTGATTGTAATGCAACTTGTGGAATACTCTGTTGCCGAGGAATCAAGATAAAGCTGCACAGGAGTGGCTTTATATACGGCATCCCTGTTCTGAAGGATAGAATAGGAGAGATAACCCCATGCCTCATCAGAAAACTGGTGAGGAGAAAATTGTTCATGACAGCCTCCCAAGGGAGATAGGGAAGTGAGTGGGAGATGGCCTTATAGGCTTTCATCTTATGTTCTGGGAGAATCACAAGGCATTTAGCCATGACTCATTTTAGCTGCAGTGGCAGACAGATCACCTGTTGTAGCTACTCTGAAGATACACAATGAACCTCAACATAAAATTTGGTTCCGGTAGCAAGGCTAATGTCAAATACACATTATTAGGATAGTGACAGGATTGTTACTCACAGAAAGAAGCTTCCTTGGGAGAACAGGTCAGGCTTCTAAAGCAGTTCTAAAAGTGTTGAGAAGGCAAGAAAAGGAGACTGGCTGGGAGTTCTATTATAGTTGAGGCATGGGGCCAGGATAAGGGTTCCAATTTATAGCTGGGGGCTTGTATGGTATGAAACTCCTTCAGAAATCAAAGGAGAGAGCATCCTGGGTTTTTATTAGCTTGCCCAGATGTAGGGCCGAAGGGAAACAAGGAGCAGTGGGTTTTAAATGCTGTCCATTTTATGTCAAAATTTATAAGAGATTCTTTAGGACAGTCTACCCCAGTGTTTGACCACTAAAATATACCATGTTTCTTTAATTGAATTTAACAAGTTTAAATAAGTGATTATGGTACTATGTAAGCTGAAACTTGTAAGGTTAGTGAAGGCTCCATCAAATATCTTGTTCTGGAGCCCAGCATTAGGTATTCGGACAATACAAGTGAACTCACTGGCCTCAGTCAGCACATCTGAAACTCTGAAGATGATGAATGTCATGATTAAGCCTAGTAGCCAGAACCTCCCCTGCTAAGGCCTGAAGCTTGGCCCATTGTGCTGATCCTTGGGTTCTGTCCTTTATCAGAGACATCCTCTCCTCTATAAGTAGTGAAAAGTAACAGTCCCCTGAGCTACATTATGTGAGGATATGAAAATATGTATATTGAGTGCACAAGCTCTGGCTGTACTTCAGTTGATTTTACAGGGGTCCCTTGGTAGCCAAGGAGTTTGGAAGGGAGTTACGTCATTCATCAGTATGAACTAGAGCAAAGGACTGAGGACAGGGGAGGTTATCCCTATCTACAATTGCCATGTTTGGGTCCATACTATAGCAAAGAGGCTCTGGTGGCTGTGACAAGTTTATGGTGTGCTGCTTCCAAGATGCAAGGCAGAATTAGCTGGAAATGGAGGGTCATGTGCCAAGGTTCTATGGGAGCCTCTTTCCAGGAGACTCCAGGGTACAGCCAGCCCCTGCCACTCTAATGACATAAAGATGAGTCTTATGAGGGCAATTTCTTGCATAAGAATGCAATGGGCAACTAATGGCCAATATGAGTTTTTCAAAGATACAAAGAACCAGGAGAGAAGATTGCTGAAGCCTTTCAGTATCTAAGGAGGAGAGAAGGCATTAGTAAGAATGCCTAGACTAGTGTAATTTTGGGGAAAAAAAAGTTCTGTAGTCTTTTGTTGAGCTCCATTCAAGGTCCTCTTTGCAAGCAATGGCATGAATGGGCCAAAGTAAAATTTGTAAGTGGGGAATATGCTGCCTCCAGAAACCCCAAAAGCCTAAAAGTTGTTGAAATTATTTTAATGTTTTGGGTGTTGAAAAGCTCAGTATCTCTATTTTTTTTCTGTGTCAAGTATAGAGCAGCTCTCAGTTTACCAAATAATTTTCAGAAAGGTAAATAAGTAGTGTGGTCTTGTGCTATGTGTAAGGCAAATTGGTCATGTACTCTTTGAATGGTCAGCCCTTCATATCCATACTTTCTGTATCTGAAACTCACATCTGTGAGTCAGTAATATTTTTAAAAAATGCATCTGTACTGATCATTTATAGTCTTTTTTTGGTTGTTATTCCCTAAACAATACAGTATAATAGCTACTTACATGATATTTGCATTGTATTATGTACTATAACTATGGTAGTGATTGAAAGTATAGGGGAGGATGTGTGTAGATTATATGCAAATACTATGCCATTTTATATAGGAGACTTGAGCATACAAGGGTTTGATGTCTGGAGGATGGGCATCCTAGAACTAATCCCCCATGGATACTGATGGATGTCTATATGTCCTGACTATTTCTAAGGAATTCTTTCAGCAGGAAAGTCATCAGTGCAATCTCATATCTGTGCTCCTGGAGAAAATAGAGGCAGTTAAGGTCTTACTTGCAAAGGTGTGAAATGGAAGAGTTTTTGTGATACTATCTGGATAACTTAACAGATGTAGCATTTCCCTTTGGAGGGGAAGGAAAACTGGGACTGAGGCTGTTCACATATGCACTAAACAGAATGTATTGACCTAATTTATAATACCAAAATATTCAGCAGTTGCCAGTTGGATGGAACTTATTTCCTTAATATTAAAATATTAATCATAGAAGCCTTAATAGATGGGACCATGACATTAAGGATATGGTGATCCATCAGGAAACTCATTTGTTCATCCCAGGGTTAAGAACAGGCTAAATAGACTATTAAATAAAGATGCAGTGGGGATAGTCATCTTCTCTACTGCTTATATAATGGTTTCAATTCTTTCTTTTTTTTGGTACCGGGGACCGGGGATTGAACTCAGGACCTTATACTTTTGAGGCAGGCGGCAGCACTACTGAGCTAAATCCCTGGCCTGCTTTCAATTCTTAAAGGCCCTATTTTAATTTATATTGGGCTGTATTAACTATATAAATGGAAGGGGTTTCCAAGGAGTTCAATTTCTTAAATATAGTTTGTAAATTCCAAGGAATTAATCTAATTTTGATTTATTACTTAATAGGTCAGAGAATCAAAGGAGGATATGCTCACATTTCTTATCACCTTGTTCAGATATGAATGGAGGGGGAAGGGGTTTAAGAGCTGTCAGCACTCAACACTGTTAAAAAATGGAGTCAAACTCTTAGTTATATTAGCCATTCAGATACCCCAATTAAGGCTTTCACCAAATCTTTTCGGTGTGTTTTAGGCAACATTGGGCAAGAGCATCTATGACTATAACTACTCCTGGAATAATTGAATACATCTGTAGGATAGACCTCAGCTACTTGTGGTCAAGCCAGTTAAATACGTAAAAACATAGGAAAGAGTCCAGTAATAACAAGATAAAGTAAAACAGAATCATACCAGTGTCCAGAATGTTAATCTTGTTCTTTGTTTCAAGTGGAGGCCGTTCCTTTCCATAGTCAGCAGATGTTGGGAGGTTTCTGAAAGTTCTTTGATGAAGATATTTCTTGGCTAGCAGTTAAGCTGTGGATGGTGGCAACAGTCTGTTCAATTGGCTAGATGCCCTGTGGACTAAAGCCGAGAGAAATAAATCATCTCCCTCCCCACTCTTGACCAAGGTCAAGAGTGTTCTCTTCCTATCATCCAGAGTTGTTGTTCTCTTTCTATTTCTATGGCCACATGATCAGTATGACTGGCTTCCACAGCGATTACTTCACCATTTTTCCAAGCCTCTTTACCTAAACCATATCTCTAGCCTCAGTTCTGTGTGGTTCAGAAGTACCTTCTTTATACAACCTGTAAAAGCCTAGAATATTTCCTGCTCCCTGATATGTGGGCCATGCTGAGACCATCTTAGGGGTTGTCAACTCATATATGTCATCAATATTATAAATATCTATAATTCAGCAATGAAATCCAGCAAGCATAGCCAAACAACAAAAAGAAATATCACATTTAGTCTCCCAACCACACATCTTCTTGCTTCGTGCAACTTCTAGTTGCCTGATTTCCCAGGAATGGGTCTGGAAGTGAAAAATATAGTGAGAAGAATGAATCATGGTTTGGATTTACTTGCAGTCATCCTGGGTTTCCTTCCCTACTCCTCAACCTCATCATTAAACATTTTATTTAAATAGGTATTCTTCACAGGAATTACTGTAGTTAGACTCTTTAGGCCTGTCTGAAAGGGGTACCTTATGACAGCTGAGCCTTGTCTGTCAAGTTATCTTTCTCATTTTTTCCTTTAAGAGTCCATTCTAAATTGGGAGCTTAGCTCAGTGCTAGAGTTTTTGCCTAGCGTGCAGGAGGCCTTGGAATCCATCTCCAGTACCAGAAAAAAGTCAGTTCTGTCATTCAGTGGCAGCTGTGCACTATTTTTTTACCTTTTGCTATAAAAGCAGTATTAATGTTCAATCAAAATATTGAAAATCCAAATATATAACATAGGCTATCCAAGAGCCATTGAACAGTATAATCCCCATTTTGCTAAGTAGAGAGGTATGGGAATGCCATTACCTGAAAAATTGCCTATGGATGTTAATGTCTAGAAGGATTTGCCAGGGCCGACACCTCTGACTGTATGTCCTGAAGTTCCTTTTGCTAGTTGGCTGTATAGCTGTTAGCCCAAAAGCGTTTGGCAGACCGCACTATCTTCTTTTGGGGTCCAATCTTAAACTGTAGATAATCATACGTGATGCTTTATCCAGATGGATGCTATATCCAGGTGTCTTTTTATGGGTAGTGCATATTTAATCATCTTGCTTTGTCCATTTTTGCTTATTGTAAAGGACCATTTTTCTTAGGTGTTAACGTGAGTCCAAAAATATGGGTTTTGTAACATTTCCTGCCATCTCCACAGAGACTGAGGTTAGATTATCCTATCATGTATGATCCAATCATGATTACTTTGAGGCACTACATTGCTTTACTCTTGGCTCCTGCGCGTGAGTCAGTGAAAGTGTAGCAGGTTATACTATCCAGGGCAAAC
This sequence comes from Fukomys damarensis, assembly GCF_012274545.1. Classification (NCBI taxonomy): domain Eukaryota; kingdom Metazoa; phylum Chordata; class Mammalia; order Rodentia; family Bathyergidae; genus Fukomys; species Fukomys damarensis. The sequence continues at coordinate 44,929,747 of NW_022900951.1, read as the reverse complement.
CACATAGAAACAGTGCCACTAAGTAGAGATTTTTTTCTATGCACAGTTGAGTATTCAGTTTTCTTTGGGGCTGCACATCAGCAGTGATCCAGTATGTTCCATTGCCCTTGAATTTAGCTGATCCATGTCTACCAGGTCAGGAACCTCAGCAATTTAAGTCCCCAAGAAGGCAAATGTGCTGGTATGGACCATGCATTGAAATAACCTCATTGGGAGCATGAGCAGCCAGTCTTCCATGTAATTGTACCATGAAACTAATACCTAGCTTATTTTTTTTTCTGGACATTTACATCCACTTAATAATTGCTCTTTGGGTACTATGGTTTGAATGTTTTTTCCCTCTTGAAAGCTCAATTAAAACTTAATTCTGAAACAGTATTAGTAGGTGAGGCCTACTAATGAGGTCTTTTACTCATGAGGGCTCCACTCCAATGAATGGGATTAGATGCCCTTATTAAAAGTGTCATAGAGGGAGTTCATCCTCTTTTGCTTTTCTGTCTTCTGCCATGTGAAGATGCAGTATTCCTTCCCTTCAGAGGATTGATGCAACCCTTACAGTCAACCAAACCTGCTAATGCCTTGTCTTGGACTTTCCACCCTTCGGTATGAGAAAATAAATTTCTGTTCTTTATAAATTATGTAGTCTGTGGTGTTTTATTATAGCAGTGCCAATAAACTAAGACACTGGTGAACATTTACTGATATTCTCCTTTCTGATCCATCTCATGTTAGGGATATCAGGGTGTCACAGCACCTGCTATTACTGTTTTAGTTTTTTTGAGTCTAACAGTTCCCAATAACAACCAGTACTAGTCCCTCAAATGGGATATATCAGGTGGGTATGTCAGGTTAGTGCTATGTCGAAAACCCCAGGAAGTATCATTACCTAATGACTGCATCAGTTTGTCTATGGCTGTCTACATAACTTTCAGTCACTGACACTTGTAACTCCAGTATTCCTTAGAGCTGACTGGCCCAGGTGGAAGGCTCCACAGCTTGCTGAGTGGTTTCTAGGGCTCATTGTTATTCAGGAATCCATCCAAAGGTTACTACATTTTGAGTGACTTTGTAGGCTGAGCAAGATCCTCATGTGACTTATGAAGTACCTCAAATATTGAACAAAGCCATTGACTGTTGAGCCTTTTTGTTCACTTATTTGCTGGAGGTTTTAAGGTCATCAGTTAAAAAAATAGTAGATTCAGGGATATGTTCTTTAGGCATCTATCCGCAAGGTTCCTCAGAACATTACTTGGGTTGCTACCACTGATTGTCTTCAGAGTAATTTGTCCAGCCCTAATGCCTCATATGGGATCATCTACCTAAGGTAGTATGTTGTCCTTATCTCTTCCAATCACAGCAGTGTCTTCGTGTAATGGTCCAAACGTTTCTGGTGAGGGTTTTCAGTCTGTTTCTACGTCTCAGCCTAAAAATTATGGGAGTGTTTATATTGCCTTATTGTAGCTCAGTAAACATATCTTAATCTGACCCACAGAAGATAAATTGACCTTGGTCACCTAGATGCAGTGAGGTGCTAAAGAAGGCATCATAAATATCTAACACTGCACATTAGAGTCCTGCAGTCTGCACATACACTATCATCATGATCGTATTTGGAACTGCAAGCAGAGAGAGGAAGCACTAAGTTTATGGTAGTCCACAGTAGATTGTCAGGTATTCTTGACGTTTTTCACCAGATATACCGGGCTAGTATAAGATTATATAGTTTCTTTAAGCACCTCTGCCTCTATTAGTCCTAGGTTAGTACAGTGACCTCCATTTTCCACTCTGGTCTCTTTATGATTTTGCATTTACTACATGACTGGACTGGGGAAGTCTGGCAGGCTTCTTGTCATGCACTCATACCACTACCACAATGTAATAGTCATTTCATCATAAGGAATATCCCTTGCAATCAAGATAAGTATGCTACAACCACTTGAGTATGTATTGGCCCCAAATGACCCATATATAAGGTTTTGTAAGTCCGTTGTCCAATTTGAGATTTATATCCAAATTCTAGTTAAAGTAATTTTGGGGCCATATTCCCTATTGCTGCTCTAAAATCTTTGTAGCTCAAAACACTATACTATATTACAGCTCTGAAGATCAGAAATTTAAAGGTGTTGCCAAGGATATATACCTTCTGGAGATGTCAAGGAAGAATGTATTTCCTTGTCTCTTCTAAATTCTGGAAGCCACCTGTATTCTTTGGCTTGTGGTCCCTAACTATCTTCAAAGTCAGTACCGTAGCATCTTTTCCGATCTTTGACTCTGCCTCCCTTTTTTAAGCATAGCATTAGTTCCTGTGATTACATTTGGCCCACCTGGATAGTCTAATATTATCTTTCCATGTCAGAGCTTCTTAATCACATCTTGGTTTTTGCCATGTAACACTGTCAGTCTCTGGGAAATAGAATGATGCAACATTTTGAGAGAGAGAGAGAGAGAGAGAGAGAGAGAGCATCATTTAAGCCTCCCATACTTACTCTGTCCATGCATGCTGCCTAGCATCACAGTGGCTTGGATCTCAGTATTCAAAAGAATTGAAGAAGTTCTGAAACTTTGGTTGCTGCCAAGTGCTCAACAGACCTTGGCCAGTGTATAAGGTCTCCAGCCCCTCTTAGAGAGGAAATAACTGCAGTCTGTGCTCTAGTCCTGTTTTATCTTGAAGTGAATTTTGACAGTGTTTCATCAACACTAAATTGAACAGCATAAAATTTAGTAAGGAAAGTAGGTCTTCTTGGGCCTCCTCCTATTTATCCATGGTAAATGCTAAACTTGTCCAGGGATACTTGCCTACTACAATCAGGGTTTTTAAGTTTTGTGGTCTTTTTGTGGCCTGATAGAATTTCCTTATTGGAAATGTGACAAACCTGATTGATTGTAACATGCTTTTCTACCAAGCCAATGCTGTTGACCGGTGCGTATGTGACTAGGATGACTTGGAGCATGGGGTCTTTAGGTGACTGATTTCTAGTCCTCTTCGTTCTTCAAAACTGGCATGGCTATTGAAGGGTCCCAGCATAATAACCAGTTCCACAGGCAGGGCCTATAGTCTGAACCTTTAATTCGTTTCCTTTACTTTTCCTTAGCCTGAACAACTTTTTCCTAGTCTCCTGTCCAGCATCCCATTCTGGCCATCTGTTTCCCAGGAGCTAAGTACTTTTTTTGAAGGCTAACTTTGGGATAGAAGAGACAATTTTATTTTCCCTAGTATCCTGATGATACCAATTAAACCAATGGATCCTACCCTGGGTGATATCACCTGAGAGCGTGTCCTCTGTATTATGAATCTAAGCTGTGGTTACATTAGTCAGGGAAAGTTATAGCTTCCCTATTCTTATCCATTTGTGTTTACTAGATTACATAAACTCATTTCAGGTAGGCCACTATTTCATTATGAATGTACAGACTGACTGTGACAAAACTGACTGATCGTAACATGCTTTTCTACCAAACCAATGCTGTTGACCAGTGTGGCCAGTATAATTTGGAGCATGGGGTCTTGAGGTGACTGATTTCTATTCTTCATTCTTCAAAATTGGCATGGCTCTTTCATCCATTAGTCAGAAGAGCCAAACCTTTGTCATCTCAGTGAGGTTTTCTCTCATTTCTAGCTTATTTGATTTACCAAAGTCTATTTGATTTGTGGCCTTTGCCACTGATCAGAAGGAAGCCTTTTTCCCCTTTAGATAGGGTCTTACTATGTTGCCCAGGCTGGGCCTGAATTCTTGGGCTCAAGTGATCCTTCTCCCTCAGCCTCCCAAGAAGCTGAGATTCCAGATGCATACCAGCATATCAGGCTGAGGGAAACAATTTTGCTCTCGATAAATATAAAGGTGAGAAACAACTATGGAATATTTGATTTTAGCCTTATGGTTGCTCCGTCTCTTATCTCTATCAGTGCAACTCATAGGGATTTCAGCGGTGGTTGTCAACAACCATTTCTCCCCTCTCCTTACCAAATACCTCAGCAAACAGGCCTGCTATTGCCCACCACAGTTCTATACCTGGCTAGTCAGCCTATAGGATCTCAACTGTCTTTTTTCCAAAATACCATTGAAATATTATAGGCCTTCAGGAGGAGAGGGTTAAAATAATAATAAACAATGTTTTAAGGACAGGTGGGTCCAAAGTACCCTGTAGTGTTACTTCTTTTACCTTAAGAAAAGGTCAACTTTTATAGGAGTTATTTTTCTCTTGAGAACATATTTTTTGGCTTTGCAAAAGGCAGCAGTTTTTCTTTGACTATCAGAGGGACTCAGTGTTCTGAAAGTACCTACAATGTTTCAAAAAATTTTTGTTAGCAAGCAGGCCTTGAATTTTGCAGGAGCTTATCAGATGCTTTTGCAGACAGGCAGCCAAGGCCACTGACCATGAGACCTTTAATTTGTCAACCAACAGGCATTATTATGAAAACTTAGGACATGAGAGGAATTTTCTAACACTTTCTAAACATATACAATATTCAAACATATACCATATTTCAAACATTTTTATAGCCATACATACAATAAATCATACTAAGCCTCTCATTACTTTAATGTTTTTTTTAATTCCACTTCAAGTTTTGCTCCAACTCTACTAGGAATGTTTTTGTTTTTTTTTACAGAAACTTAGAATAAGAGTTTAAACAGGCACTTGTGGAGTTACACCGTAACTAGAAGTTCAGGGAGTGAGGAAAGAGTAGCATAGAAGGAGCAACTTGTACAATAAATGCATCTTTCATTTGCCTTTTGTAGTTTTAAGTGACCATTCAATGGACCTGAACAAATGCACTTGTAATAACAACAAAACATTAGTTGTTTTTGATCATACTTCTAGCCACTTTACTTCCAAATATTTATCTGTAGGTAACACTGCAGGATCCCTGGGAGTCCTGTCCACTAACGTGGTTCACAAGGCTGCTTTTGGGAGAACATTAGGTCTTTTTTTATAGTCCAAGAAAAACTGCTGTCTTTTGCAACTTAAAAAGACCTTGTGTTCCTGATAACTCCTACAAAAGTTTCCCATTGTTCTCCCTCCCTCACCTCATAGATTTATGGCTGCACTGCCAGAAACTGGGACTTTGACCCTCCTAATATGGCCCATGTGATGGGCAGGAGTACCGTCTTCCCTACTTTTGCCACCATATAAGCAAAGGCATCAGCTGCCAGTTGCTAGAACTGCTCGTGAAGCTAAAGAAAAGGAAAGTATCTACAATCTATAGTATAAACCTAGAAGAACTTTATACTTCACTTACCTTGATCACTCAGAATTTTTCTGAGCCTTGTGAAGCAAGGCAGATGAGAGATAAGGAAGGAAAAAAAATGAATTCACTCTGGCTTACTCTCTTGGACAGTAACAGTAAAGACATTCAGCTCCATCCCTCTAAGGTTCTAGGAAAGAAGCCTCATTAGCTATTCTTAAAAACAGGAACATTTGTTTTTTGTTTTTTGGTTTTTTTTGCTCTCATTGAGTTTATTGGTACATTTTAGGCATACAGTACAGTTACATTCATCATTGGGATCTTGTACCTTCACATGACAGGTCTTGGTTCATATTCCCTTTCCCCTACCCTTCACACTTTCCCTACACCTTTAGCCCCTTTCTTCTTATTTCACATTGTCAATTATATCATTAGGATCTTTGAATACCAAAGCACAAGTCTGAAGAGAAGCTATAAAATCCCGAGCTCCCTCTCTTCCCACACACCATCTCCAAAGAAACTCACCAAACAGGCCCTCAATAGGATGCATGTCAGAAGAAGGATACAAATGGTCTCTGAAAACATAGCATCAGCAGGAGGAGGAACTGAAAAACTTCTGAGAGAGAGAAAAAAAAGATTACAAGTAGAACATGATAGAGATAATATTTTTCTCTGTCTTTTTAAAATATAAATGTGTAGCTTTAACAACTTCAAACATCCGAAGCATGTATAGACACATAGCATAAACATTTGTCTACCAAGACACATCACTTCACACATTAATAGGATGGACAGCAACTCTGTCTGTAGCATATAACAGATTTTGTACTATTTAAGAAAAGAGAACATTTTTGTCTGTCAAAGAGGGTAGCTTTGACTTAAAAAGACAAAAAAGTAAAGAGAACGAATTTAATGATTTGAAATATACTGCTAAGTACTTAATATATGTTCTGTCTTTTATTCCTTAGAGAAGACTTTAAAGAAATTATTATTACCCCCATTTTACAAATGAAGAAACGAAGACCTATAGAATTTAAATGACTTGCCCTAGTTAAACCCAGAGCTGTTTCATTATAGGGCCATAAAAATTATTTTAGAGAATCTCTTATTTAATTTTGGTTGATTATTTCCTCTGCTTTCTTTTCCTTTTTAAACAAATATGGCTCTCTACCCTTTTTATTTCCTCTCCTAACATTCTTCCCAGACCAATCCTTAGATCTCTGGATATACACTACTGAGTCTCAAAAAGTACGTCCTTTAACATATATATATATATGTATTAAATTAAACTAAATTTGGCCTGAGAAGTTGGGCATGATAACACATGCCTGTAATTCCAGCATTTTGGGAGGCTGAGGCAGGAGAATTGCAAATTCAAATCCCACCTGAGCAAATTGTGTGTGTGTGTGTGTGTGTGTGTGTATGGGGAGGGACCTGGAGTCTGGGGATGTAGCTCAGTGTAAAAGCGCTGGGTTCTATACCACAGAAAAACTGGCTGGGGACTTCTGGGAAAATGGTGGAGTGGTTAAGCACCAACAACTCAGCCTTTTGAAGACTTGCAATACAGAACAACTTGGGAAAAAAGAGAAGGGAAATGGATCCTGGAAGCCAGGAAGGATCTGACAGGAACATTAGGACCTACAGAGAAATTGAAGAGACAGAAAACAATACAGAAAAAGGAAGTGCTCCTCAAAAAACTAGGAGTAGAGGCCCCATTTGACCCAGCGATTCCCCTTCTGGGTACCTTCCCAAAAGAATTAAAACAATCATACCACAGAAATATATGCACATCCATGTTTAATAGAGGCACAGTTTGTAATAGCTAAATCTTGGAAACAGCCAAAATGTCCATCAACTGATGAATAGATTAAAAAAAAGATGTGTATTCTTAATACAATGGAGTACTATTCAACCCTAAACAAGGATAAGCTTGAGACATTTCTAGGTTAATGGATACACCTTGAGAGCATACTCTTCAGTGAAATAAATCAAATATACATATAAATATCGCATTGTCTCTCTGTGAGAACCTGAAAGTGAAAATAAGACCAAAAATTGTAACTATAGTAAAATAGGAAGAAATTGTTCAAAATTATATAGAATGTGAGATACTTTGTGAATACTTAAAACATTTTATGCAAAAAAGGTATAGTATTATTAGGAAATGAGCTTAAAGATTTGCAAAGGAAAATATATTCTTTTTAGATCACGATAGTGTATTTACTATTGTTATTCGCTAATCATTTTTGTCATGAAAATGTATTTTTCATAGAATGGCTTTTATATTTGCTTTATTAATATCTACTTGTATTAAAATAAAATTTTTTAGAAAAGGAAGGGGCAGTATGCACTTTCTCCCTGAACTCCTGTCTAGTGACTTTCAAGAAAGGAAGACAAAATCTACAGAGGCACAGTGAAAATGGAGAACTCCAGAGGCTTTCAGAGAGAAATGCAGCAGTGGAATGGGGGGAAAGATGCCGTCTACTGCAACAGCTGATGAGGGACTCTAGTCCAAGCACCTGCCATATCTCTTGGAGAAAGTGGATGAACACCATTGGGGGAGGGGGTCGACTGAACCCAGGACTTAGAGCAGCCTCATAGTGGCCTAATTTCAGGGCCCCCAATCTTACAATACCGCAGTGACCAGCCATGGTCAGGGAATTATATCATTCTCGATTTGAAAGTCTTAGGTAGTAATTGTACGACATGCTCACCGTAAGACTAATTCCTGCTAGTGACTGCATTCAGCATGGATCTGGGGTCTGACTGCCTTCTTTAACTACAAGCATGAGAAGGGGTGCATCTTGAATTAGACACTGCCCCAAAATTGTAGATGCCAGAAGAAAACTACATGTTAGAAATCACAGAGAAGTTTCTTTTCTTTTTGTTTTTGGGTGGGTTTTTGTTTGTTTGTTTGGTTTTCATTTTGTGAGGGTGTATGTTGCTTTTAATTTTCTCGTTTTGCTTTTTTTCTCTTATTTCCTTCTTTGCTTTCTTCTTCACCCATTTATTGGAGTTTGCAAAATTTTCCTTTGTTCTTCTGCCATGATTACCTTTTTTCTTCATTTTCTTTATTTTTTCCTCTTCTCCTTTTTAATTCTTCTTTTAATTTTTTCCTCTTATTTTTACTGTCCATAATTTCCTTCGCATTTCACTCTGTCTTCCTTTTATTTGTTCTTAATTTTTTTCTTAGTTCATGTTTGCAGGACATAATGATTACATCATGGGGGATGTGTATATGTATAAAGCACATCTGAATTCCTTTTTTTGTCCTCTTCCCATCCCTTCCAACCCTTCTTCTCCTCCACATTTACAAAAGCTCTATTTCTATATTTTCTTTAATTCTTTTTTCTTTAAATCCATTTCCCTTCCTTCCCTTCCCCTCTCCCATCTCTTGTTCTGTTGCCAATTTGAACAAGTACCTGCTGCTTTCTAATATCTGTCTCCAGTTTCACTCCTTATTTATACTTTGTATTTCTCACATAAATAAAGTAATGTGATATTTAAACTTCTTCACCTACATTTATTTAAGATTATAGTTTTGAGGTGCATTCATGACCTAAGAATGTCTCACATTTACTCTTATTTATGGCAGAGTAGTACTCCATTGTATATAAAAACCACATTTTCTTTATCTGTTTATTTGTTGTTGGGCATATAGACAGCTTCCAAGATTTAGCTATTATGAACTGTGCTGCTATAAACATGGGAATGCATGTATCACTGTGGTATAATGACTTTAACTCCTTTGAGAAGATACCTACAAGTTGAATAACTGGGTCAAATGGAACCACTAACTTTAGCTTTGTGAGGAATCTCCATACTGATTTCCATAGTGGTTGTACCAATGTACACTGCCAACAACAATGGAGAAGGGTTCCTTTTCGCCTGCAACCTTGCCAGCATTTGTAAATTGGTTGACTTCTTGATGACAGCAATATTTTGTGGTGATGGAATCTCAGTGTTGTTTTAATTTGCATTTCACAAATGGCCAGAGATGTTGAGCAATTTAAAATATATTTATTGGCTGTTTGTACTTTTTCATCTGAGAAGTGTCTATTCATTTCAGATGCCCATTTTTGGATTGGGTCTTAAAATTGGGGGTTCTTTTTATTTTGAGTTCTTTATATATTTCGATATCAGTCCTCTCTCTGAGGAGTAACTGGCAAAAATTTTTTCCAAATCTGTAGATTGTCTCTTCATTCTGTTGGTTGTTGTTTTTCTTTTTCTGTGCAGGAGCTTTTTAAGTTGATGTGATTCAATTTGTTGATTATTTTTTGTAATATTTCCTGTACACCAAAGTTTTACTTATAAAGTCTTTGTTTATATCTATCTTGTCAAGAGTTTTACCTATTCTATCTTCTACCAGATTGTTTGTTTTAATATTTAGATCTTTGATCCATTATTACTTTAGTTTAGTGCATGGTGAGAGGTATGTGTCTGGGTTCAATCTTTGGTATGTGGATTGCCAGTTTTCCCAGCACCATTTGTTAAAGAGGCTACCTTTCTTCCAGTGAAGGTATTTGGCCCCTTTGTCAAAGATAAGGTAGCTAAGTGTGCTTGGAGTTGGTTGTGTGTCGTATAGTTTGTTCTACTTATCCACAAGTTTTCTTTGTCCAGTACCTTGCTGTTTTTAATCACTGTAGCTTTGTAGTATAACTTGAAGTCTGGGATTCTGTTGCCCCTGCCCTGCTCTTGCCACCCAGAATTGTTCTTGCTATTCTGGGTCTCTTCTTGCTCCATATGAATTTTAGGATTGTTTTATCTACTTCTGTGACGAGTGCTATTGATATTTTGATTGGGATTTCATTAAATCTGTGTAACGGTTTTGGAAGTATGGCCATTTCCACTGAAGTGGTACTTTGGTTCACGAGCTTCATTTGTTCCATGATTCTGGAAAAGATAGCTATGTTTGTATTCCTACAGTCAAGATGACTGCAGTTGTGTTCATCACCCAATGCAGAGTTTACAAACAAAAACAAAATTTAGCCAGACACTTCTGTTTGTAAACCAAAAGCATTTCTGAACTGAAGTACCACTATATTTTGATTCTGCCTATCCCAGAACAGGGGATATCTTTTTATCTTCTGTTAACCTCTTTGATATCCTTTGTCAGGGTACTGTAATTTTCATTGTATAGGATTTTGCATCCTTGATTAGGTTAATTCCTATGTATTTCATTTGTCTTGATGCTATTGTGAAGTGTTGTTTCCTGAATTTCTCCCTTGGTAAGTTTGTTATTGCTGTACAGGAATATTGTAGATTTTTAAGTGTTGACTTTGTATCATGCTAGTCTACTGAATTTAGTTATTAATTTTAGGAGTCTTTTGGTGGTGCTTTTGAGGTCTTCTATGTAGAGGATCATGTCATCAGCAAATAATGATAATTTAAATTCTTCCTTTCCTATTCTTATTTCTTTTTCTTTCTTTCTTTTCTTTTTTTTTTTTTTTTAGATCTCACTTGTAGTTGAGACTGACCTGAAACTCACTATGTAGCCCAGGCTGGTCTCGAACTCACAGGGATCTTCCTGCCTCAGCCTCCCAAGTGCTGGGATTATAGGCGTGTGCCACCACACCCGGCCTCTTATTCCTCTTATTTCTTTCTAATGTCTAATTGTTCTGGCTAATGTTTTGAGGGCGACAGTGAACAGAAGTGGTAATAATAGGTATCCTTGTCTTGTTCCTGATTTTCGAATGAAAATTTTCAGCTTACCATTTAGTATGATGTTGGCTGTTGATTTGTCATAGATGACTTTTATCAGATTGAGATAAAGACTTTCTTTTCCTATTTTCTTTAGGTTTTTATTTTTTTAAATCATGAATGGATATTGAATGTTGTCAAATGCTTTTTCTGTGTCTATAGAAATGATCATGTGGATGTAATTCTTAACTGGTGTTGTATCCCTGGAATGAATCCTACTTGCTCATAGTGTACAATCATTTTGATTATTTGGTATTTTTACACTGCTATTTTGTTTGCCAGTGTTGTATTGAGGATTTTTGCCTCTATGTTTATTAAAGAGATTGGCCTGAGGTTCTATTTTTTGGTTGGCTGCTTTTCTGGTTTTGGTATCAGGGTAAAGAGTCCTTCCAGGGATGACTGGAGTGCTGCTACCCTTTCAATTTTATTAAAAAGATTGAGAAGTATTAGCATTAGATAGTCTCTAAAGTTCTTGTAAGCTGGGCCTGGTTGGCGCATGCCTGTAATCCCAGCCATCAGGAGGCTGAGGCAGGAGGATTGCTGTGCGTTCAAGACCAGCCTGGGCTACATAGTGAGTTCCAGGTCAGTCTCAACTACATAGTTAGACCCTGTCTCAAAAAACAAAAAACAAAAACAAAAACAAAACAAACAAAAAACAAAATAAAGTTCTTGTAGATTTTTGTAGTGATTTCATCAGGACCTGGGCTTTTTTAGTTGGTACTTTTTCATTATTTCTTCAGTTTCATTCATTAATATTAGATTATTCAGGATTTTTATATCTTCTCAATTCAGTTTTGGTAATTCATATATACCTAGGTATCAATTTCTTCTAAATTTTCAATATTATTAGAGTACAGGTTCTCAAATAGTAACCAATGGTCTTCTGGACTTCTGCAGAATCAATTGTTGTTTTACCTTTTTCATTTCTAATTGCTTGAATTTGACTTTTTTCTTTCTTGCTTTGATAAGTTTGGCTGTTTGTCTCCTTTGTTTAATCTTTCAAAGAACTGAGTCTTTCATTCATTGATTTTTTTGTATTGTTTTATGAGTCTTAATTTCATCTCTGCTCATTGTAATTTCCTTCCTTGTATTAGTTTTGGGTTTGGATTATTCTTGATAATTTAGAACTTTGAGATATATCATTATGCTATTTATTTGAGATCATTATGTTTCTTAGATCACCCAAATTTAAAGATCTAGTAAAAAAATAGACATCTGAAATGAATAGACACTTCTCAGATGAAGAAGTACAAATGGTCAATAAATACAATGAAAAATGTGCAGCAGTGCTGACCATTTGAGACATGCAAATGAAAACAACACTGAGATTTCATCACACTCCCGAAAGAATGGCTGTCATTAAGAAATCAACCAGTAACAAATGTGGCTGAGGTTTCAGGGAGAAAGGAACTCTTCTTCATCATTGGTGGAGTGTAAATTAGTACATTCTCTGTAGAAATCAGTATGGAGATTTCTTAAAAATCTAGAACTAAAGGTTCCATGTGATCCAGTTATTCCCCTTGTAAGTATCTTCCCAAAAGAGTTAAAGGCATCACACTACAGTAATGTATTCTACTCATGTTTCTAGCAGCACAATTTATAATAGCCAAATCTTGGAAGCAGACTACATGATCATCAGTACATAAATGGATACAAAAATGAATGTCATATTTATACACAATTGAGTCCTACTGTGCCATAAAGAAGGATAAGCTTGAATCACTTGTGGGAAATTGAACCTTCAGACCGTAATTTAAGTAAATGAGATACATAAACTTAAATATCACATAGTTTCTCTTATATTAGAAAATATATAAAGTGCAAAAATAGAAGATAATAGGAAAAAAGAGTGACAGTGAAAAACTGTTATTGTAATCCAGCTTGGACAATGTATCTGAAAGTGTACCTTGATTTAGTATAATTATCTCATGTGTTTTACATGTATTTTTGCCTACTAGTCTGGTTGTTACGATGCAATTATGTTTGTTTGTTTTTGGTACTGGGGATCGAACTCAGGATCTTGTGCTTGTGAGGTAGGCGTCCGAACCACTGAGCTAAATCCCCATCTACTATGTAATTATGATAACTAACTTTCTATGGACTTATAAGACAAACAAATTAATCTGACGGTGACAAACAAAAAAATAACAAAAACGGGGGTGGAAGTGAAGAATAATAAAAAGAATTGAGATATGTTTTGTACATGCACCAGTTCCCCACATATAATCATTATGCACTGTAAACATGTACTAATAAAAATTTAAAAAAAAACAGAAACAAAAATTTGGCCTGAGGATGCCTGGCAATTTGAGTCCCTCTGTAATAAAGTGCAACCTATATTAATAGGTAAACCGACTGCCTAACTTTGAAGTATGCCTTTGTAACAAACAGCTAAGTCCTAGCTAATTGCAGAAGTCAAACTTCAGTCAGTCATACGTGGCCAACTGATCAAACCATGTTCAAATAAGGCAAATGCCAAGCTGTATCCAATCAAGCTATTTTTGTATTTCATGTTCATTTTCTGTCCATGAATGATTCCTGCCTACATTGCAGACCACAGTTCTCTGAATCTCTTTTAGTTCTGAAGGCTGCTCAATTAGAAAATCATTATTTCTGCAGAACTCTGTTATATTTAGTTTAGCTAATGTTTTCTGTTTGACATATATAATAGGAAAAATTATATATATATATATATATATATATATATGTATGTGTTTAGATTTTTTTGAGACAGGGTCTCACTGTCTAGCTCACATTCACTTTGAACTCACTATGTAGCACAAGCTGCAGCGATCCTCCTGCCTCAGCCTCCCAAGTGCTAGGATTACAGGCATGCACAAGCACATAATCACATGATGCTTTTAAATGAAGTTTAGACAGAAGAGGCAACTTTACTAAAAACTGGCTGCAGCAGCAGCAGCAGCAAAGAAAAAAATGATTAACTGTCAGAGAGTTGAATTGCTGGGACTTTTTCCATTACTTTCCCAATATACTTCCTGGTCTAATTGAGTGGAATCTACTTTACTTTCCAACAGCCCCATCCCCACTATACACCAACCATACCCCATCCTTGATCCAGTCGTACTAAACCCTTCCACATTCTTTAACAATCTCTTCTATGCCCCCATACTCAACACCTCATCAGCTCTCATTTCCTTTACCTGATTTTAGTTTTCTTCTTTACAATTGTAAATGGAGATGAGTTATGTTTTTGTTCATTTCCTTTCTTCCCAAGATGAAGTGCTGCTAGCTTCAAGGATACACCATGCGCTTCCAGCATCTGTCTAATGGGAAATTAGTGATAAGTGATAGTTGGATAAATAACTTAATTACAAGAATAGCTGTGAAATATGTTCAAAGTTTTCTGCCTGAACTCAAGGCATCAGTGTTGTGAAATCAAGCTTGATGGAAAACCCCGAATCCAGAGAGATCAGTGCTACCAAGACGGACAAAACTGGGATGGGATTCTGACTCTATCACTAAAAAATTCTGAGGCTGGGCATCTTTACAACACTTTCTGAGCTTTAGATTTGATTTTGTAAAGTGGGTAAATAATGTTAATCCTGCACTGGCTTCATTCTAACACCTTCTTGCACTGTCCTATCAGCAATATAAAAGAAAGATGGCACAAAATAAGGAAATAGACTTTACAGAGACGGAAAGAAGATCTGGGAAATAGTGGTGGGTAATAAAGGGGAGTAAAAATGACCAAGATATGGTGTGTGTATGTACCAATTCTCCAATATTAATGTAATTAATGTGTCGCAAACATATATTAATTAAATATTTAAAAATACATGCACTGCTTTTCAGATCAGTACATCACTCTTTAAGTATGCATCATGAGTCATGATACATAATCAATATGTTACGTCATCTCTAGTAGCTTTGTAGATAGTTTTCTTTGTCTTTAATGTTCTGAAGTTTAATTATGGTGTTCTTTGACATGGATTTTTTTTGGTTTATCTCTCAGGTTCATTCAGCTTCTTGAATCTAGACATTTATGTATTTCAAGAAATTTGAAATATGTTCATATTACTTCTTTGAATAATCAGTCTCACTTTCCCTTTTCTTTGTGGAACTAAAAAGATAAAGAAGTTGGGTATTAAGTTGCACAGCAAGCTTTCAGCCCTGCCCCTCATTGAAACAGGCCTGCAGCTGCTATAGAAGCAGCACTCCCCAGGCACTTCTCAGAGAGCTTAGTCTAGGAGGGCTCATTCCTGTGTACTGACCCCCCTGTGCTGTAATACAGTCCCTTTAAAATTCTCACTTTTGTGTTCCCATCAAAAAAAGAAGTTACCTCTTGTGTTACTGTCCCACAGGCTCATGAAACTCTTTAATTTGCCCATTTGTTTTATCTCCATGGTTCCAATTAGGTAAATTCTGCAGATTTTTTTTTTCCTCAAGTTCTCTGTCATGCTCAGTCCACTACTGAGCCCTTCTATCAAGTTTTTATTTAACTTCAACTATCAAAATTTTAGTGCTATCATTTCTTTGTATTCCTTTTTTCATAACTTCCCCTTATTTTTGTAAGTTTTGTTTATTTTTAAAGAGATTCTATAATTGTTTGTTGAAGCATTTTTATAATGGTTGTTTTATATTTTTTCCATATAATTCTAATGTGTGATTCATTTTGGTGGTAGCTTTTGTTGGTTGTGTTTTTCTTACATTTATGCTGCACACTTCCTGGCTCTTTCATGATGACTAATTTTTTTGAATCCTGGATATTTTGGATTATTATATTGGAAAACTGTTGATCCAATCTAAATCTTCCATTGCAACATGGAGTCACTTTGTTTTGATTTAGCCTACAGACTCTGGTTTACTTTTCTTGCTTTTAGTTCTAATAAAAGGTTTTATGAGTCCTTGAAATGATGTTATGGTCTGAGTTCTCCTGATGCTGTGCAGGCTCCCGGCCAATCACTATTGGCCAATCCTCCAGGGTCAGGAGGCATTACTTGGCTGTCTTCTTTCACTGGAGATCTTGTGTGTGTGTTCAGGGGGACAGAGATGACAACTAGCTATAACTGGTACCACCTCTTTCGGTCTCATTGCTGTGAGGAGCATGTGATGGTTCAATTACTCACTGACATTAGGGATAGAGTAAAAGGGGAGTCTTTACTAGCCCTTCCTGGCACTACCTCACTCAGTCTCACTGATGTACAAAAGGCAGAAACTCCTCCATGTCCTGGTGCCACTGACTGTAGGGTGCAGTTATGAAGCCTACTACTGACTGATTTCGCTTCTCAGTACCTTGGTAAGTCTTATTGTTGTTGAATGATGGTGGCAGTTCAGCTTGCTACAAGCTCCTGTTGACTTCCCTGACAGAATTAGAGCACCACTATTTTGTGCTGTATCCTGAGGAATGGAAGACAAGCTGACCACTCTACCACACTATGCTATCCAGGAAGAGAAAAAAGGAAAATCTTCTGCTTTTTAGGCAGTAAGACACGCAAAATAAGATCTTCATTGTGTCGTGTTAACACTACCCCAGTAGAGGAATCAGATTGCCACCAATCACTTCCACCAGGTGGAGGATGGAAGTAGCTCTCTTCTTGATTCTGTTAACACAATGGGGTGGGAAAGTGGAATGCTATTATTTGTTTTTGTGAGATAAAGGTAGCATAGGATAGATCATCTTTGCTCAGCCCTACTGGAACTATGAGGGAGGTGGTAGATTGCTGGAGTGTGTTTTTTCCTTTGACATTTGTTTGGAGAAGGGTAGACATTGCCCAAAGTTTCATGTTATTGTACCATCTTTTCTGTAATCCTTTAAGAGGAAATAGCCTTTCTCTGCAGCTTTATTTGTGGCTGTTGGCAGTTTTGGTTGGAGGCTTCTGCACAACTCTGCTCTGGATATACATGAGAAAATAACTCACAGAACTAACTTCTGTGTTCTTCTCGCCCCAGTATCCCTCTTCTGTCTGCCTTTTCTTTCCACTTTTCTGAATGATCCATTGTATGTTGCTGTATTCATCTTGTCTTTTTGTGTAAGGGGGAGGACTTGGGAGGAAAGGAACTACTCTATCTTGGTCAAATTCAATTTGTAACTTTTTTAAAAATACAAGAATTTAATATGTGGTTTTGAAAGTCAGGATAATGACTCCCGTTGAGGGAATAGTAACTGGAAAGAGACATGAGGAGCTGATTTAAGAGTAATGACATAGTATTTTTTCTTGATCTGGGCAGTGGTTACAGGAGTCTGTTCAATTTGTGAGAGTTTATTGAACTTATTATGATTTGCACACTTTAAAAAATAGATACTGCATTTCCATTAAAATTTAACAATGATGGTATAAGTGTATTTTCTGTCATGAAACTCCATGTACCATCATGTCAAGTATAAAGGACAATTTATGAAGTATATGGTATTTCTACACATTTTTCTAAATGTATTCATGGTGTGTGTGTAATACATAGAAAAGTATGTAAGGATATGCTACAAAATGTTAACAGTTTTTGTTTTTCTCACTCTCTAATATATTTTGATATTTTTAGACTTTCTTACCATGAACAAAAAATACTTATTTTTATTTCTCTTATTTCTAAAAAAGTATAAGATTGAATTTATGAACTAACAGTGGTTTTGTCACAGTGACTAGAACAGAGTGTGTGTTCAGTGAAGACTGATTATATTCATGAATTTATGGATCCCTCACAGTTTTCAAAGCATACATTAAACGACCACCATGTGTTCTATACCCTAGTTTCAAACATAAGGCAGGGTTCTTGGTTTCAAGAAGATTAATATCTTTACAGGTTAAATTTTTTAGATATGTTTTATGCAGACTTGGTCTACTGCAGTTGAATACAAGTCTAATGTGATTTTTATTGAGACATAATGCTAAAATGGAATCTTTAAAAAGTATAACACAAAATGTTTTAGTATTTTCATAATGTTGTGCAAGCATCAACACCATTTAATTCCAGAACATTTTTGTTACCCTGCAAAAACACTTTATGCTCATTAACAGTCACACCCCATCCCAATCCCCATGCCTTATCATTTCTGTTTCAATGAATTTATTTATTCTAGACATTTCATATAAATGGAATCATAAAACTTGTCACCTTTTGAATTTGGCTTCTTTTGTTTAGTTTATGTCCAAAGGACATCTATCTTGCAGCATGTTTCAGTACTTCATTTCTTTTCATAGCTAAATAGTATTTCATTATATGGTAATACTGACTCCAGTTTTCATGATTCATTGTTGACAGCTTTGAATGCTTCCCCTTCTATCATAAAGATGAGATAATTGATGAGAAGGCCTGAGAGTTCCTTGCTGTGATGCCAGAAGTCCTATAGTTTGAATACAGGTTGTCCCCTCTGAAACTCATACTGCAATTTAATCTCCATTGTGAGGTATTAAGAGAGTGGAAATTTAATCCAAATAAAGTGTTTATAGTTAGGGCCTTTGGGAGGTGATTAGGATAAGACAAGATCATCAAGGTAAAGCCTCATAATTGAATACTAGCATCTTGTGTGAAGACCCTGGTTTCAGTCCCTAGTCCCCACCTGCCCAGTGCATGACTCGGGGTTGATGAAAAAACTTAAGACAGAGTTAAAGAGAAAGTGTGAACTGGGATGGCCAGTGCTTCTTTGGCAAAAGGCCCTGGCCTGTCTCTTCCACTGAATTTTATTATTCATCAATCAGGGTAAAGGTGCAATACATGTAGAGATGTGTGGTAGTGAAATTAGCATGGAAACTAATGCAGGCAAGGCTTTAAAGAGAAGTCAAAGCATTTTCAAATTTGTAAAGGGGGAGGGGAGGAGGGGTGAAGGGAGGGAAGGGACAAGGGGAAAAATAAGAACCAAGACCTGTGATGTAAAGGTACAAGATCCCAATGATGAATGTAACTGTACTGTATACCTAAAATGTACCAATAAACTCAATGAGGAAAAAAAAAACAAATTAGGAACAGAACAGACAAAATATATTGTTCTAATTGCAGCATTGTCCTTCAAGCTATGAAGGCACAAATTGTGGAAATAGATTTGGGTATGATTACTCCAACCTCAGCTACAGATGCTATCTCACATGAGCCCCACAGCTTCATAGGCCATTACTCTGGTCTCGGCCATGGCCTAGCGGGGAGGTCATGTTAACCTGTGTGCTACTGCAGTGCTCATGAGATACTTCTGTGAGTCAGGTAGCTTCAGTCAAACTCTCTTCTTAAAGTGAGCCAGTGGAGGGATTTAACTCTTTGCAGCCTGCACTGCTTACAGCATGCTTCGGGCGTAATCAATATTTTGGGCTCTGGCAAATCCCCAGTACCACAAAGAAGAAAGTAGGACAAGGAGGAAGAGGAGGAGGAGAGGGAGGAGGAAAGACCAGACACATTACATACATATGTACTCACTCTCTTGCCATGTGATGCCCTATGCCATTTTGGGACTCTGTTAGCAAGAAAGTCATCAACAGATGTGCTCGCTCCACCTTTGATCCAACTATAAACCAAAGTAAACTCCTTTTATTTGCAACTTTTTCATTCTGTGGCATTGTGTTATTAACATCAGAAAATAGACCAATGCAAGAGGAACACTAAAACTGTGGAAACTTGAACCTTGACACCCACCCCCGATACTGGGAATCGGATTCAAGACCTTATACTTGCCAGGCAGGCGCTGTGCCCACTGAGCTAAATTTCCAGCCATTGACTCTATCTCTTAAGAACCAGTATCCTTTTCCACACTCTCAAGCTAATTTTCAAGTCAATTTATGAGCCCCACTGATGTCTCAAGAAAGACTCATGTGTATAGTCATCTTTTCTGTACCTTTTTGGTGTGAAATTTCCTCTTGGTTAATTGTGTAGATTATCCCAGTCAAATATGGGTGGGAATCCATCTGTCTCTGCAAGGGGCCAAAATAATTGATGCAGTAAAGATGTCTAAACAATAGCCACCATCCTGGGGGATTTTCCTTTTCTTTCTTAACTGGGTTTTCTGTCTCACAGCAAGCAAGCACACTCAACTACTGCTCACTAGATAGTATGATCGTTGAGCTGATCTTCTTTGAAATTCATTTGTAGAGTTGTACTGAATCCTCTGTTATAGCTATAATACATCTAAGTCCAGAGTTTAGATAATTTACAGGAATAATGAAAATGGATCTCTCTTTAAAGTGGCCCTGTATCCATTTTCTTGGTCTATACCTACCTGTGTCGTAGAATGAATCATGTGCATTTATTCCAATAAAAGCTCTGAATGATGCTAACCTCAGGGGAATGGCCCTGGCCCTGTGACAGATTGGTTGTACATCTCAACTAGACATTGGTCCCATTGTATATGGGGTCTTCGGGATAGAGACTTAACTACTGTAAAATAGACTAGTCCATTGATGGTGAACCTTTTAGAGCTTTCAGTGATACAGTCTTCTGTGGCACACATACCATAGGGTTGCTACCACGGATTAGCCTATTTGGATGGTGATTCATGAAAGAGAAGTCATTAAAAAGTGAAAAAGCAGTTATTATAGAATGTGAAATTCAGTCATATGTGACATGCTGAGGTTTACTCACCTAAAAGCAGGTGAGTCACTAGAATCTTTAAAAATGGCTTTGTTGCTGCTACTGCTGTTTATGCTTCTGCTAAAACAATGAGCTTGATTCTGAAGGTTACAGGAAAAACACCTAAAGCAACCCCTGGCACACTGAAGGGTTAATTCAAACCTGAGTTAAATCTAGGGCTTTTAATCCCTACAAAACATCCATTGTCATGGGAGAAGGCTGCTATCTCTAATGATATTGAT
Source organism: Fukomys damarensis (assembly GCF_012274545.1). Lineage (NCBI taxonomy): Eukaryota > Metazoa > Chordata > Mammalia > Rodentia > Bathyergidae > Fukomys > Fukomys damarensis. The sequence continues at coordinate 44,909,110 of NW_022900951.1, read as the reverse complement.
AGGAAATTTTCCAGAGAAAGCAATTTTTATGTATAAAGAATGCAGAAAGAAATTCCAACTTCTCCCTCCTAAATGGAGGGAGATATGGAGGGAGGGAGAGAGGTGGTGAAGGGAAAGAAATAAAAGATAAGAAGGCAGGGAAAAGATTAACAAAACTGTGTAGACAGCAGAAAAAATTTGAAACAGAAGTCCACAACTTGATAAAATTGAAAATATAACACTTACTAAATACATTTATGGAACAAAAAGATAAAAGGATTCTATTGACTTCTGGCCTATGCAACATACACTCTGAATAAATTTAACATGTAACACCTAATTATTTGTACTAAACAGCAAATTTTCATGGCCTGCTCAGTACTGAGTCTTAAATTAGTATTATGTTAGGAGGTCCCTCTGCATTTAAGCCAAGAATGTCTTATAACCCTAGAGAAGTTACTGAACATAAAATAGAGGGCAAAGAGTATTGCTTCATCTAATCTGTTATGACTGTTGCCTAGTTTAATTACCCATTTATAGAATCACCTGTTTCCTAAAATATTCCATAGTGGGCATAGATGCTCTTACCCAATGAGTAACAACTTAAAATTAAATTTGGCTGGAAAAATATTGGTCCTCATGGACTTTCCTCTTGGCAAATAGCTAATTTGTTCTAATATATGTAAAACAGAATTGAAGTCCTCTTTAGAGAAAAGGTGGTTAACCACTGCTTCTTATTTTAATACTCTAATCAAAACTTTTATTAAATGTGATAAGAATGACTGGCACTTCACTGGGAACAACCACAATCTTAAAATCATTAAGGATTTCATAATTAAAATTACTGAAATTATTGACTCCAATCAGGAGCTAGTTGATAATTTGCCATTGATAGGATATATAAACATCCTTCCCATCTCAAGGAATTATGTTTGTAAAATCTAAAACTTGTAGGGTGATCCAATATGTCTTAATGGAGGAGTCATGTCTCAGAGACTTAAAGATCAACTAAAAACACAGGTAATTGGAAGAAAGAGAGTGGAATGTCTTACTTTTCGTATTGCTGAGACATAGCACCCAACATCCAAAGTTAAAGGAGAAAGGTTTATTTTGTCATAAAGTTTGAAGAGGGTTCAGTCCATAGCTGGTGGGCTGCAAGGGCAGGGTAGCCTGGCAGAGGAGAAATAGTTCATGACAAAGCAGAGCAGGAGGAGGCAGCAAAGCAACAAAGCTGCAAGGGATGTCAGCAGCCCTCTTTCTTTTATATTCCAGGGTGGGGCATCCTTAACCCTAGCAGCACACCTTTAATTCCAGCATCGCGTCCTTATCTCAGCATCACATCCTTATCCCAGCATCACACACCCTAGATCCAGCCAACTCTGAAAAGCCCCATCTATGACCGCATGAGACTTTGAGGGAACATCTAGATACTAGCCACAACGGGGGGCATATACCCTGATACAAAAATCTCAATTTGAAAGGAGCGATTGGTGATCAAACAACATATGTACGGGAGGTTCGAAGAGGGGAAATCTCCAGTAGGACTGGCCCACAGGGCTTCTGCCCTTTGCCTTTATGGGAACAGCCATTTGAGAACTTCCCAAAGAGCTTGAGGGTCCCAAGTAGTGCAAGCAGAGTCTGGCTTCACAGGATAGGCTTGGGGTATATGGGCCCTTCATCGTTTCATCCCCTCTCCAAATACAGAGGAGGCTGCACCTGTCAGCATTTTTGCTGGCACACACCAGAGGTGTGGGAGAGGGATGGGAGAGGCCCTTTCCCCACCCACCTGATCTCAGATACTGAGAGGATACATAAGCCATTGCTGCCTGTGTCAATATTGGACCCTGGGCATGCCCAAGTCCCTGCCAGGAGCCCTGCTAACTGAGATCTCTAGCATACAGAGCTAACACTGGTCTGGTTTAAGTCTATACTTGGCCCCATGGCTCACTTGAGCCTATTCCTATTTCTCACTGCCATGTTCTAATTGTAGACCTGCCAGAGACTCTGTCTTACATCTAGCACCAGTCACCAGGCAACCTGTGTTTACATGGACTGTTCCAACCCCGTGTGAATTGCCACCTGGTACATCTAGATGGTGGCAGTGTCCACTGAGCACCAAGCACACTGTCTCCACTCTGGGGACATCAGAATCTCCACCCTATATTCTGCCAGAGTCCTAGGCACAGTCCTTTCCTGACAAAGTAGAACAATCCTCTGCCTAGTTAAGCAGGAAGGGTTAAGGGTCTGTCTGTTTAGCTCAGTACTTTAGACACCTGTGAAACATTATCTAGTGCCCTGTGCCCTCACTAGGTCTGCAGAAATCTTCTCATGCTAGTCATGGGCAGATCGAGATATTTTCTGGACATCCTAAGGTGATACAAGCCTCTACCTGGTGTCTACAACTGGGCCCAAGGACATCAGAATATACACTGGGTAACCAGCATTGGTCCTCAATCAGCAGGAATCCAAAGGAAGCCTCAGAAGCCAAGGTCCCACACCTTCTCTGGCCCGGCTGTCTGAAAGGGGATTAAGAGAGAAGTCCCCTTGAACTGCGTAACTTCCATCCTACAAACTCATAGACTATAAAGGGGCAAAGAGGAATGTAACTTGTAAGATTAAAGGCTACTACTGGCCCTGAAAGAAAACACTTTTCTGTAAATACATAGGAATTTTTTTCTCTTTTTTTCTTCTTGCCTATTCATTTAACCAATATTTTTGTTCTCTCTTGATATGTTTTTACTTTTTATTATGTTTTTCTTTTGGTGGAGTTTGGAATTTTACCACTCTTTTTCTTGTCCCTCTTTTAAAATAATATTTTGTTTTATTTGTTTGAATATGCCTTCTTTTTATTCTCTCTGGCTCTCTCACCCTTCTTTTCTTGTTCTCTTTCAACTTGTTTCTTAGTAATTTTTGTTTTGTTTTCCTCTAATTTAATCTCCGCTCCCTATTATTGATCCTTTTCCTAGTTGGGCTACTCTGTTACTGTTATCTAATGCTGCTAATTTTTCTTCACTCCTTCACAGGACTTTTTACATCAACCTTACCATATTTTTCACATCTTTAATGCTTTATTTTTCACAATCTATTTCTTTTCTCTTTTTTCTTCATGCTTCCATACCCGTATCATTTACCCTCATAAATCTGTAGGTAGTCAGTAGTTAACTATATCATACTATGACAAAATACTGCTCTATGGTGAAGGGGGTAAAATTACTATATTGAATGAATAGTTACAGTATGTAATTTTCAAATTTGGCTCAGATTTTGTTACATAACTATGAATCTTGTATTTATGGTTAAAAGTAGCAAAGTATTCGTTATTACAGTTTGTCATTTTCCAATTTGTGTTTGATGCTACTGTTATTATTGATTGTACTGCTTTAGCAAAGGTGACATAGCTGTTGTGATCAGTTGTTCCTCCTTGTATGCTAATACCTAGATTGTCTGGAGTTCATAAAAAATACTGCAGTCCAGTACCAAAGAACTGGGTGGTAGGCCAAACAGGCTGCAACCTTTCATCCCTTATAAACAGAAGTAGGATCCTGGAACAGACTTAAAAGCCAAAACCAGTTATACCTAGATGTTATCTCTGAAAAGCAGTCATTACATAAAGATGTCTCAGAACTAGTAATAAAGCTATCTGCTATAAGCATTTTAAAAGACTCAAAGCCGAAATAAATAGAAAAAATACAAAATAAGAAAACATGGACGCAAGATATATCCTTCAAATCCCCAACTCCTCCAAAGCAAATGTGGGGGGAATTGAGGTGGAATAAATCCAAAGCCAGTCAACTAAATTTTCTGAAATGGTAGCAGTGGTAGTAACAAAGCAGATGACTGATACTCTTGACAAATCCAAAGCAGAAATAACTACACAGATAATTAAAGAGATGATGACCATAATGAAGGAAATGGTTAGTGAATCTAGAGTAGTCAGATAAAAAGAGTTTACGTAAGACATGGAAACCATGATATGCCCAACAGAAAAAAACTGGATTCCATAAAACAGAATCAAACAGAAATCCTAATTAAAATCAATTAAAAATCCAAAGGTAGCACAAAGGGTATACATACACAAAAACAAATACAAAAAATGGTTCACAGAAGTAATACCAGCATGAATAAATAACTTGTCACACAGATAAATGAGTCATATAGAACTCTAAACAGCCATGATCAGAAGAGAACTAACATATACTAGTCAAGATTCCAGAAATTTAACACAAGAACAGAATCTTTTTTTAAAATATATTTTTAGGGGAGCTGATTGTTTTGAGTTCTTTATATATTCTATATAAGAGTCCTTTGTCTGCGGACCAGCTGGTAAATTTTTTTTCTCACATTGTAGGTTGTCTTTTAGTTCTGTTGATGGTTTCTTTTGCAGTGCAGAAGCTTTTTAATAAGATGAGATCCCAGTTATTGATTCTTTCAGCTAGTTCCCATGGTACTGAGGATTTGTTCATAAAGTCTTTTCCTATGCCAGTGTCTTCAAGAGTACTGCCTAGATTATCTTCCAGAAAATTTAGTGTCTTTTTTAAAATATTTAGATCTTTAATCCACTTGGATTTTAATTTAGTGCATGGTGAAAGATAAGGGTCTAGTTTTAATCTTTGGCAGGTTGAAATCCAGTTTTTCCAACACCATTTATTAAAGAGGCTATCTTGCCTCCAGTGAGGATGGTTGGCTCCTTTGTCAAAGATGAGGTAGCTGAGTATGCCTGGAGTTGTTTCTGCATCTTCTAATCTATTGCACTGATCCTCAGATCTGTATCTTTGCCAGTACCATGCTATTTTTATTACAGTGGTTTTGTAGTATAGTTTCAAATTGGGGATTGTTATACATGCTACCATGTCTCTGGTGCCTAGGATGGCTTTTGCTATTCTAGATCTCTTCTGGTTCCAAATGAATTTTTGGATTCTTTTTCTAGTTCTGTGAAATAAAGTGTTGGAATTTCAATCAGCATTGCACTGAATATGTATAGCAGTTTTGGTAGTATGGCCATTTTCAAAGACCCAATTCAAAAATGGGCATGTGAAATGAACAGACATTTCTCAGACAAAGAAGTAAAAGCAACAAGTAAATATATGAACAAAATATTCCATGTCAGTGGTCATTCGAGAGACGCAGATGAAAACAACACTGAGATTCCACCTCACTCCACAAAGAATGGCTGCTATCAAGAAATCACACAATAACAAATGTTGGCGGGGTTGTGGGGAGGAAGGAATCCTCCTCCATTGTTGGTGGGAGTGCAGACTGGTGCGACCACTATGGAAATCAATATGGAGATACCTCAAAGAGCTGGGACTAGAGGTTCCATTTGACCCAGCCATCCCTCTGCTGCATATCTTTCCAAAAGAATTAAAAGAATCATATCACAGTGATATATGTGCACATATGTTTATAGCGGCACAGTTTGTAATAGCTAAAACTTGGAGACAGCCCATTTGCCCATCAGTTGGAGACTGGATAAAGAAAATGTGGTTCTTCTATAAAATGGAATACTACTCAGCCATAAAGAATGAGAAATTAGTTTCATTCATAGGAAAATGGATACATATTGAGGATATATTCCTAAGTGAAATAAGTCACACATGTGTAAATACCGAATAGTTTCTCTGGTGTGAAAAATTATAATAGTACATAAGATCCTAATGATATAATTGACAATGTGAAATAGTAAGAAAAGGGCTAAAGGTGTAGGGAAAGTGGGAAGGGTGGGGTAAAGCTAATAAGGGAAAAATATATGAGAAAATGAAACAAAATGGAAATAAAGTGTTTGTAAATGGGAAGGTTTGGAGGGGGTGAAGGGAGGGCAGCTACAAGGGTTAAAAAATGAGAACCAAGACCCATCAGGTAAGGGTACAAGATCCCAATGATGAACGTAACTGTACTGTATACCTAAAATCTACCAATAAACTCAATGAGGAAAAAAAAAAGATCAGAACAGAAATTAATAGAGAGAGAAAAATATATATGTATATATTTTTATCAGTACATTTTAGGTATACAATACAGTTACATTCATCATTGAGATCTTGCACCTTTACATGATGTATATTGGTTCTTATTTTTTCCCCATTCTCCTAGCTCCCTTCCCCCCTCCAACCTACACTGTTTACAAATAATTTGTTTCCATTTTTTCCTTTTCTCTTATTTTTTCTTTTTCCTTCTTACCTTTCCCCTACCCCTCCCACTTCCCCTACACCTTTAGACCTTTTTTACCCATTGCAAATATCAATTATACAATTTAACCCTGATTTAGACTTTTAGTTTATCACACCAGAGAAACTATGTGGTATTTATACATGTGTGCCCTATTTATTTCACTTGAGAGTATGGCCTCAATGTGAATCCACTTAGCTATAAATATCTCTAGTTTCTCCTTCTTTATGGCTGAGTAGCACTCCATTAAAAAAAAACACGTCTTCTTTATCTAGTCTCCACTTAATGGGCAATTGGGTTGTTTCCAAGTTATAGCAACTACAAACTGTGCTGCTATAAACATGGGTGAGGATATATCACTGTGGTATGATTCTTTTAATAATTTTGGGAAGATACCCAGCAGGAGAATACCTGAGTAAAATGGCTTCTAATCCTAGTTGTTTGAGGTATCTCCCTAGTGATTTCCACAGTGGTTGCACCAGTCTGCACTCCCAGCAAAAACGAAGAAGGGTTCTTTTCTTCCCACATCCCTGCCAGCAATTGTTATTTGTTGATTTCTTGATCGCAGTCATTCTTTCTGGGGTGAGTTGGAGTTTCAGTGTTGTTTTCATATGCATCTCTCAGATGACCAGTGATGTTGAACACTTTTTCATATATGTATTTGCTAATTTTATTCTTTGCCTGAGAAATGTCTGTTCATTTCAGATACTCATTTTTGAATTGGGTCTTTATATTTGAGGGGGCTAATTTTTTTTGAGTTCTTTATATATTCTAGATAGTAGACCTTTGCGGAACAGCTGGTAAAATTTTTTTCCCACATTGTAGATTGTCTCTTAGCTCTGTTGGTGGTTTCTCTTGCAGTACAGAAGCTTTTTAAAAAGACTAGATCCCAGTTGTTGATTCTTTGTGCTAGTTCCTGTGGTACTGAGGATTTGTTCATAAAGTCTTTTATTATGCTGATGTCTTCAAGAGTTCTATCTAGCTTATCTTCCAAGAAGTTTAGTGTTTCTGTGTTAATATTTAGATCTTTAATCCACTTGGATTTTAGCTTATTGCATGGTGAAAGATAGGGGTCTAGTTTTCATCTTTGGCAAGTTGAAATCCAGTTTTTCCAACACCATTTATTGAAGAGGCTATCTTTCCTCCAGTGGGGATGGTTGGCTCCTTCGTCAAAGATGAGGTAGCTGAGCATGTCTGTAGTTGTTTTTGCATCTTCTAATCTATTTCTCTGATCCTTGGGTCTCTTTCTTTGTCAGTACCGTGCTATTTTTCTCACAACTTTGTCTTAGACTCCTAGAAAAGAAGAGCAAGAAAAACCTAAAGCTCATACAAGAGAGGTAAATTTTAAATTATGTTTTCAATAAGAACAAAATCTCAAAAGCTGTTAGAGAAAATAAACAAATTACCTGTAAAGGGAAACACATCAGAATCACAACAGACTCCTCAATACAAGCCCTGTCATCCAGGAGAGCTTGGAATCAAGTGTTTTAAACACTAAAAGAAAATAATCTCCAATGCAGATTGACGAAACCTGCAAAATTAACTTTCAGATTTGATGGAGAAATAAGATATTTCCATGACAAAGATCTCCTGAAGAAATACATGACCCCCAAACCAATGCTGCAAATAGTTCTGAAGGATATTCTAGAAAAAGATAATGAATGCAACAGTTCCAAGAATCCTAATACAATAAATCCTCCATACAAGGCAAGCAATTAAATAGAAGGGAAAGCAAGGAAGTCAACATCAAGCAAATAATATAATGACAAGAATAAACCAAAACCTGCTGGGCGTGGTGGCACACACCTGTAATCCCAGCACTTGGGAGGATGAGGCAGGAGGATTGCTGTGAGTTTGAGATCATCCTCAGCTATGAAGTGAGTTCCTGAGTAGTGTCAACTACATAATGAGACTCTGTGTAAAGAAAGAAGAAGAAGAAGAAGAAGAAGAAGAAGAAGAAGAAGAAGAAGAAGAAGAAGAAGAAGAAGAAGAAGAAGAAGAAGAAGAAGAAATCAATACCTATCAGTTATAACCATCAATGTGAATGGTCTCAGTTTACCAATCAAAAGAAACAGATTGGCAGAATGGATCAAGAAACAGGATCCAACAATATGCTGTATACAGCAAACACATTTAACTCAAAAAGAAATTCATGCACTGAAAGTCAAAGGATGGAAAAAAATACTCCATGTGATGGGAACCCAGAAAAAATGGAGTTAGCAGTTCTATTTGCAGACAAAGTGAATTTCAAGCCCAAACTCATTAAAGAGACAAAAAGGTCACTATATCCTCGTTAAGGGAACAATCCAAGGGGAAGAGATAGAATCATAAATAGATATGCACCACATACCAGTGTGCCAAACTGCATAAAACAAAAACTAATGGTTATGAAAAAATCATATAAGCAATTATATAATGATAATGGGGAACCTCAATACCCCACTCTGACAAATAGATCAACTAGTCAGAAAATCAACAAAGAAATATTAAAAATGAGCCAAACCTTTGAACAAATGGACTTACTACTTATGTACAGAGTGTTCCACCCAACAACTGAATACACATTTTTCTCAAAATTACATGGGACTTTCTCCAATATAGACCACATACTAGCACATAGAGCATACTTAAGTAAATATAAAAGGAACTGAAATTATCCCTTTCACATTATCAGATCACAATGAAATGGAATTGGAAATGAATGGCAAAAGAAAAAAACAAAAGCTACATAGACACATGGAAATTAAATAATACCCTCCTGAAGAAACAATGGGTTACAGGTAAAATTAAAGAAGAAATTAGACAGTTTCTAATTGAATGATAAAGTCAGTAGGACATACCAGAACATATGGGATGCAATGAAAGCAATCTTACAAGAGAAATCTATAGTGGTGAATTCCCACATAAGAAAAACAGAGTGAGCACAAATAAACAATCTAATGTTGAATCTCAAGATTCTAGAAAAAGGAGAGAAAGTAAAACCCAAAGCTCATATGAAGAAGGGAGTTATAAAAATCAGAGTAGATATTATTGTGATTCAGACTAAAAAAAGCAAGACAAAGCATCAATGAATCAAAGAGTTGGTTTTTTGAAGCGTTAAAAAAAATGAACAAACCTTTAGTCAATCTTACTGAAACAAAGAAAGAAAAGACTCAATTTCTTGCAATTAGGAAGGAAAAGGGCAAAATTACAGTGGATCCTGCAGAAATCCAGATGATCACCAGTACCTATTTTGAGAACTTGTACTCTAATAAGATAGAAAACACAGAACAAATGGACAGACTCCTAGATACATATGAATTGCCACAGCCGAATCAAGAATATATAAAAATTCTCAATAATCCAATATCAGTCAATTAAATTGAAGAAGGAAAAGCCTACCAAGGGGGAAAAAACTGACATCCTAATTGATTCACTGCTGAATTCTACAAGAACTTTAGAGGTCTGATTCCACTACTCCTCAAATCCTTTAATAAAATTGAAAGGGAAGCAATACTCCCAAAATCATTCCTGGAAGCGAGCATTACCCTGATATCAAAATCAGAAAAGGATCTAACCAAAAAAGAGAATTATATAGCCCAGTCTCCCTAATGAACATAGATGCAAAAATTCTCAATAAGATACTAGCAAACAGAATGCAGCAAATCATCAAGAAGATTGACCAAGTAAGGGATGGTTTACTATACACAAATCAATAAATTTAATATACCATATTAACACAGCCAAGGACAAAAACAATGTGATCATCTCAATAGATACAGGAAAAGCATTAGACAAAGTTCAACACCTATTTGTGATAAAAAACCTAGAGAAAATTGGAATAGATGGTCTTTATCTCAATTTGATAAAAGCCATCTATGAGAAACCAACAGCCAGCATCATACTAAATGATCAAACTTGAAAACCTTCATTCTAAAATCAAAAATAAGACAAGAATGTTCACTATCACCACTCTTATTTAATATAGTTCTGGAAACATAAACCAGAGCAATTAGACAAGAGAAAGAAATAAAAGGAATAAGGACAGGAAAGGAAGAAGTCAAATTGTCATTATTTGTAGATGACATGATAATCTACATAGAAGACCCCAAGAACTACAGCAAAAGATTTCTAAATTTAATAACCAAATTCAACAGTGTAGCAGGATAAAAAGTCAGCATCAAAAATCAGTTGCATTCTTGTACACAAAGAATAAACTCACTGAGAGAAAAATTAAGGAAACTATACCCTTCACAGTAGCTCTGGAAAAATGAAATACTCAATCTAAGAAAGGAAGTAAAAAGATCTCTATGTTGAAAACTTCTGTACTCTCAAAAAAGAAATGGAAGTGGATATCAGAGAATGGAAAAATATCCCTTATTCTTGGGTAAGATGAACCAATACCGTGAAAATAGCCATAGTTATAAAATTGCTATAAAAATTTAATGCAATCTCAATCAAAATATCAACAGCAAAAAAATAAAAAAAAATAAAATAAAAAGATGTCAACAGCATACCTCATACAATTAGAAAAAATAGTCCTAAAATTCATTTGGAACCAAAAAAGACCTAGAATTGCAAAAGCAATTCTGGGCAACAAAGGCAAGGCAGGGGGCATCACGATCCCTGACTTAAAATGTACTATAAAGCTACCATGATAAAAATTGCATGGTACTGGGAAAAAAAAAACTGAGGATAAGTGGAACAGATTAGAAGATTCAGAGACTACTCCGAACATACTCAGCCACCTTATGTTTGACAAAAGGGCCAATCACACTCACTGGAAGAGCAATAGCCTCTTTATAAATGGTACTGGGAAAACTGGCTTTCTACACGCTAAAGATTAAACCTAGACTCATATCTCTTACCATGCACTAAATTCAAATTAAAATAGATCAGTGGGCCAGGGATTTAGCTCAGTGGCTCCCACTTCTGCCTTGCAAATGCAAGGACCCAAATTCGATCCCCGGAACCAAAATAAATAAATAAATAAAATAGATCAAAACCTTATGTATTAAAGTAGAAACCTTAAATCTATTGGAACATAGAAAAGGTAGTACTCTTGAAGATGTAAGTGTGGGCAAAGACCTTACGGGGGGAAAATGCCGATCACACAGGAAATAATATAAAAATCAACAAATGTGATCTCATCTTATTAAAGAGTTTTTGCACAACAAAAGAAACTACCAAGAGAGTGAAGAGAAAATCCGCAGAATGGGAGAAGAAGCATGCCAGATCTTCCTCAGACAACAGGCTAACATTAAGAATATATAAAGAACTAAAAACAAATTTAAAAAAAAGACCTCTGAAATTTAAAGACCAAATCCAAAAATGCATTTCTGAAGTGAATAGATGCTTCTCAGGTGAAGAAATACAAATTGCAAATAAATACGTGAAATCTACGTATATCTAAAATGTACAATAGAATGATTTTTTTGGTACCTAGATCAAATTTATAAAAACTTTGCATTTAGACAGTCATGATGATGCAGGCCTGTAATTCTAGCTACTGGGGAGGCTAATGTAGGAGGATCAAAAGTTCGAGGCCAGCCTGGCCAATTTAGTGAGACCTTGTCTAAAAATAAAATTTAAAAAGTGTTGAGAATGCTGCTTACTGATAGAGTGCTTGCCTTTCATGTGTGAGGCCCTGGATTCAGTCATTGGTATCTCAAAAATAAAACAGAAAACCCCATAACTTTATTCTGTTCTTACTGTGTAAAAAATCAATGCATCATTAAGGATAAATTTTTTCTTGAGGCTCTATGGGAGAATTCATTAGCTTTTTATCTTCAAGCTTCAAGCCTTCTTGCATTCCTTTGTTCCTAGGTCTTGCTCTATAGTCAAAGTCAGGAGTGTAGCATATTCAAATGCATTTCTTCCCTAATCTGTTTGCATTTCTCTTATGGCCTTGCATCCTCCCACTTATAAAGACCCGTGTGATTATACTAGGGCCTCCTAGATAGATGAATCAGGATAATTTCCCCCACTCAACATACTTAACTTGATCATATCTACAAAGTCTCTCTCTCTCTCTCTCTCTCTCTCTCTCTCTCTCTCTCTCTTTTGGGGGGGTTTGAGACAGGGTCTCACTATGTAGTTGAGACTGACCTGGAACTCACTATGTAGCCCAAGGCTGGTCTTGAACTCACAGAGACCCTCCTGCCTCAGCCTCCTGAGTGCTGGGATTACAATTGTGCCCTACCACGCCTGGCCTGCAAAGTCTCTTTTGTCAAGCAAAGTTGCATATTTATAGATTCCAGGGTCTGGAAGTTGGACATATTTTGGGTGACATTATTTAGCCTACTACAAAAATTCACATCTCTCACACAAATTCGTTTAGTCCACGTTAAGGTCCCCTAAAGTCTGAACGCATTACGGTATCAACATGAAGTTCAAAATCATATGGAATTCTCAGCCTTTTCTATCCTGGTGCCCAAAAATTCTCTACCCACTGTCCAATTCTGAAGTCGCTTCTGCATTTCTTGTTATTTGCACGGTGGCACTCTACCTCTGTAGCCCAAATATGTACTACTTTTCTATCAATTTTGCAACAAATAAGCACAAATTTAGGATTTAAGACAACACCTACCTACTTGCTTTCACTTCTTGAGGTAAGGAGTCAGAAATGGCCTTACTAGGGACAAATTAACAGACGAGCTGTCTCCTTTCTGGACACTCTAAGAAGAACCCATTCCCTGGCATTTTCTAGCTTCTTATAGACTGCCTATATTCCTCGGTGCATAGATCCTAATGCCTAATGTATTCATAGCCAGCAATGTAGCATCTTCAAATATCTCTCTTCTCTGATATCTGCAACTGGGGTCTCCTTCTCTGAATTTGAATTTGGCCCCTCTTCCTTCCTCTATGATTACATTGGGGTTACCTGAAAAATTCAGGATAATCTTCTCATCTCACTATCTTTAACTCTATTGAGCCTATAACGTTCATGTTTCCGTGTAAGGAAACATATCACAACTTCTAAGGATTAGGACATAGGTATCTCTGGGAGTCCATTGTTTAGCTGACTGCATTACTCAGTTCCAGTGGTCCCATCTCTGTGGCTTGAAGTGATCACTGACAAAACTATATGGAAGGAACACAGCATTGATATTGGACTTTGTATTCTCCTGATATTCATGCTCTTCATTAAGTAGTACAGTCTCTAAACTCTATTTAATTCTTTCCAGACTCAGCTGTGGTTTTCAATACACTAGCCTGCCCAGTTCCATGTGTTTAGGAAAGGGGTTTTGACAGATTAGGTAAAATAACCTGGAGAGAGTGCTTTCCCAGGGAAGCAAACATTTCTGAGAAACATCAAGATGCGTGCATAGATTAGAGTCACACTGCTTGTGAAAATCAGGGAAAAGTTTCAATAGAGAGACAAAGATTAGGTTTGAATAATGAATGCAACTGACCAGTGAAGGAGGGAGAGCAGAAAGGGATTCTGGGAAGAGTGGACAGAATGTACAAAGATGCAGAGATCGAAGAGAATTTCACCAAATGAGGAATCCTATAAATTAGGTCAGCACAGTATAAAAAGATATAGATATTAACAAGATGTGGAAATATGGGAATAGCATCCACTGACTTAACTAGATTAAGGGAAGAAACAGCAAGAATAATAATCATTTAATGCCTACTGAACAATATATTAGTTGATGCCCATACATTTCTTCACTAAATCTTGACCACTAGCCTCAAGGAACATTTCTGTAGACATTATAAAATTGGATAGGAAAGGTAGCATCCTTGAGGCACCAGCTCAGATAGGGCCTTTTTACAGTTAACGCTGCCCCAAGTATACCATAGTATAGTATGCAAGCAATGGATGGTGCCTAATTGCTTGTTAGTGGCACACAGAGTTGTTATTGTTGTTTTTTCAATACTAATACATTCGTTTATTATTCTAAAAGTAAGATTTCATCCACATGTGGGCTTTTTGAGGAGGAAATGAATAAAAGCATTTCCAGAGCATATTGTAAGAGGAAAAAAATCAGAAAATATCCTCTACACTGGACTTTTCTGTCTTTAATACTGTATTTTTACCAGGCAGCAGATGCCATACCTACACACACATACACACAGAACAATGACTGCTAGCTCCTCTCTTCTTACAACTCCCTCAATCTATATTCCTTTTGTTAACCTCTGTGTGCCTTAGTTTCCTCATCTGTAAAATGAATATAATAATAAGATCTACCACAGGAGAGGCAGGATATACCATGCACAGGTGCAAATTCCCTATGATGAGTGTTACCATTATGCATCTATAAAATGTATCAATAAATGTTTTGCTTAAACAAAGAAAAGCAAGAATTATCAACTAAAAAACAAGATTAAATGAGTTCAAGCTCTTAGAGCTGTGTCTCAGATTGGTAAACATACAAGTATATTAAAAAAGAAAAGAGCTTCAACAGACAAGTTAATCTCTTCTGTAAAGGATCTCTTGGGTGTCCACTACCCAATGGCTGGATATAAACCTTCCGTCACCTGCAAGACATCTGCTCCAACTCCAGCTGCATCTTCAGTCTCCTTCCACTACCATCATCCCTCCTACTGTTCCCTAAGCCTGGTAATCTGGTTTATTTCTTGGATCCTATTTACATTTTTCACCAAGCTTTACACTCAGAACCTTTTTGACAACATTAGCTGGCATTAAATGACAGGAAATTGTAGGTAACAATTATATTCTCAACTCAAAAATATTAGAAGAAAAAATGTTTGTTATAGCGTTAGTTTCTGCAAAGTAACTATGAAGATTACAGGGAGTAACAAGATTCCAAATGATCTGAGCAAGCAATCAAGTTCATTTACCAAAAACATAGGAAGGGCAAAAGTGGATAATAAGACCTAATGAATCAGAGAGGGACCATTTGTTATAGCACAGCAAACAACAGGATCATCAGTCTGAGTGCAGTGATTTCCCTGTTGTCCAGACCCACAGAGCCCAGATGGTGGTTTGATAAAAAGTGTATTGTGTCACAAGCTGATGAACAACAAAGCAAGGTTTCTGCCCTTTTTGCAGCTGGCAATAGACAGATTAGTTCTCTTTCCCAGAGAGTGAGTAGTTACAGTGGTTAAGCTAAGTTTGTTTTGACCTATTAATTGCTTATGTGCCTCACTATAGCTACTTCTCAACATCAAGGGTCATTAAACACTGCCATTTAGATATGTAAAGACAACTGGCGCTTATGGTAGACTTCCTTTCCCAGCAGTTAAAAAACTATGTGTATTATTAGTCAGCACATTATAAAAATGTTGCGGTGCTGAGTATGTATATATCGCTTAGTCCCCGAACATGGGGAGAAATCTCAGGAATGAGAAGTACCTGGAATTGTTAGGAGATGGGATGACCATTGTAAAATAGTTGTATGAAGGAGTAGCAAAAGGGAAGACTGAGAATTGCTATAGTTTAAATTGAAGGCTTCCTATACTGTAGGATTCTGAAGCTAATGACAAATAGTT
Source organism: Fukomys damarensis (assembly GCF_012274545.1). Taxonomy (NCBI): domain Eukaryota; kingdom Metazoa; phylum Chordata; class Mammalia; order Rodentia; family Bathyergidae; genus Fukomys; species Fukomys damarensis. Next base: position 44,893,522 of record NW_022900951.1, on the reverse strand, counting down.
ATAGAATGAAATTTTGGCTGTATTACATCTGAACAAGGTAATAACAATGGATATATTTGAAGAAACAATGTGAACATTGATTGAAATACAATATATGAAAGCCAATAGCGTTTAAGATCTATATTTTTATTATCAATTTTCCAAATATTGGTATTTTTCATTGGAATTACTTTTCTTTTTATGGAAAGCAACACTCTTGGATACAAAACTATTAGGCATATAATGAAATGAGCTTCATAGCTATGATAAAAGCTCTAAAATTAACCCAAACATTGAAGTATAAAAACTTCTGCTCAAATCATGGGGTATATGGATAATTTTGCTAGTGTCTGTGTAGGGTGATGTAGAAAAATATTTGAGAATTTCATCTCTCCAACATCGAATAAGTGTGCAAAAGATACTGAACAGTGCCTAATACTTGTCAAAGATCTTATATCCTGTTACTTACATGGATAAGATACACTGTAATTACTCCACTAGGAAAGAGAACTATTTCTCCAATTGGTATTATTGCTATAAATTAATTATTCAACTAAATATTCATTGATGCATACTAGATTTTTAGGACGTATCCTGGAAGTTGAACATTAAAAACCAATCACTCAAAGCCCTACCTCTAAAAGACCCAAAATCTCAGCTAAAAAAAAAAAAAGAAAGCAATCATATAAGCTTATGGATCTTGCAGGATAATTTACTTATTTAGGGTCACAGAACCAGTAGTAGTAGTAATAAGTTGTCTGTCTTATTTCTGCTGAATCTATGGTCCTATACCATTCTTTCAAACCAAGCTTATTCTTTGCTAGTCTCCAATTTAACTCCCTTCCTTCCCTTCCCTTGCTTGATTGCAAATTACTAAATTTATGTATGATAAATTAATAGACTTGCATCTTCTAGAAAAGATGGCTATAAGCCTTTTTGTGTTCTCTTGGTTTATTTCCTAGTGAACTGTGAAACTAAAGCTTTTCTCATTTGTGAGTGAGGCAAGATCCTAAGACAAGGCTTTCACCTTCTCTTTCCCACCTAACAGCTATTCCAGGGGACTTTATTTAAAGGGTAATAAGTGAGGGAAAACACTAGCTACTCACATTTTCAAATTAATCAATCACAGCTTCTATTATCCTCAGAGGGACCTCTGTCACTATTCAAGCTATCTAATCCTTCTGCTGTATAAAAATGTCTAGCTTTTGGACCCCAAGTTAGTCGTTATCAGTACAGATCCCCTAAACACTAACATAATCCTTTGAGGGATAACTACAAATTAATAAGTTCTTGGATTTTCCAGATATTCCCCTATATAGAGGAAAAGGTGACTGTATCAGCAGTAATGACATCTATATTTCAATAATTGTAACATAAACAGTGGGGCCCACTTTTAGAATCCAAAAAGCCTAGATATGAATCTAAAGGTCACCACTTAATAGCTAAATTACCAAAATCATCTCATCCTATTTTTTCTATTGTAAAAGGGCAATTCTATCCCTCTCTCAGGGATGTTGGAAATAATAAATGTAAAGAGTTGGACACACAGTTGATAATCAATATAGGATAGTGCTAAAATGATATGTTTATGTGGTTCCTTTATATTGTCCAGCTCTTCTTGTCATGAACTCTTTCTAGTTTTATGTATAGGGTTTTGATTCATTTTCATTTAATTTTAGTACAGGTTGTGAATAATATTTGTATTTTTCAAACCCTTAGGACAGAATTTAAAATACAGAATCTGTGAGTTCTTTTGGAGCAAACTAACCAGGCTTCATTCTTTTCATCTGAGAAAGAGGTGAACAATTCAACTCTGAGGTTTTGTAGTTCTGAGAAAATTGCTAATGTCTAATACTGAGACTGATATTTATTATATGAAAAATAAAATGTTGCTCAGTTGTGACTCTTGCCATGATGTTTCTCATTGGCGCTGTTGAACTACATGGAACTGGAACTTGGCTGCAACATTTACAGTCCTCAAATCCAGAATGGCTAAAAGGCATGGTCTCTTACTGTAGTGCGTGTGTGTGTGTGTGTGTGTGTGTGTGTGTGTGTGTGTGTGTGTTTTACCTGGAAAGGGGATGGAATCCAGGCCCTCACACAGGCTAGGCAAGTCCTTTACTACTGAACTACATCCCCTAGCCCAGTGGTAGTGAACCTATGTCACGTGAGACTCATTGGGCTGTGTGTATCATTGAAAACTCTAAAATGTTCATCATCATTGCCTTAGGCCAATGCTATCTCTCTGATATTATTTTTTTTAAACAGTGCATGTCAATATTACCTGATGATGTGAATGAATTTAACATAACTTAATCAATTTCATTCCCATTACCCCCCTTTCTCTTTCCACCCCCTTTCTTGTCCCTTACCCTATCTTCAGAAATCTACCTCCTAATTTATCTTTTATTTACTATTTAAACAATTTTTCATATGCTAGCAAACAAGTGATATTACTTTCTCAGTCCAGCTCATTTCACTTAACATGATGATTTCTAGTTCCATTTTCTTACAAATGACATAATTTCATTCTTCTATGTGGCTGTGCAATTCTCCATTGTGTATATATACAATGTATTTTCTTGATTCATCTGTTGATGGGCCTCTGGCCTTTTTCCACAACTTAGCTACTGTAAATTGTGCTTCTTTAACGGGAGTATACATGTATTGCTATAGCATGCAGTCCTTAAATTTCTCAGGAATTTGAACAAGAGTTGAGTCAAATGACATTTCTATTCTTATTCATTTGAGGAATCTCCATACTTATTTCCAAACTGGTGGTCCTAGCTTACATTCCCACTAGCAATGTAGGAGGGTTCTTTTTCCACCTGCATCCTCACAAAAATTAATTATTTTGTGATGACAGCTATTCTGATGGGGGTGAAATGAAATCTCAATGTAGATTTCATTCACAATTCTGTGATGGCTAGAGATGTTGAACATTTTTTCACAGTATTTTTTGGCCGTTTGAGTTTCTTCTTTTGAGAAGTACCTATTCAGTTCATTTCACAACTTTTTTGCTGGACTCAATGTTTTATGGGGTTAATCACTTGAATTTCTTTATATACTCTAGATTAGTCCTCTATTAGAAGATTAGCTACCAAAGATTTTCTCCTATTCAGGAGGTTATTCTTCATTCTGTTGTTTCTGTTTGCCATACAGAAACTTTTAAATTTAATGTAGTCCCATTTGTTGATTCTTGATATTATTTCCTGTGCTTTTGGAATTTCTTCAGGAAGTATTTGCCTGTGTGCATTTCTTCAAGTGTTTCTCCTATGTTGCCTTCCAACAGTTCAATGTTTCTGTATTTATATACAGAACTTTGATCCATTTTGATTTAATTTTAGTATAGGTTGAGAGATAAAGATGTAATTTCAACTTTCTGTACATGGCTCTCCAGTTTTCCCAGCACCATTCATTAAAAAACTGTCTTTTCTTCAGCACGTTTTTGGCCTCCATCTTAGTTACTTTTCTCATTAGTGGGCCAACATTCCCAACAGTCAAAGTTAAAGGGGAAAAAGTTTATTTCAGATTACATTTTGTAGAGGTTTCAATCCATAGTCAGCTGGTTGCCAGACAGGGAAGCATGACAGAGCGGCATCGCATAGGAAAACAATCCATGGTTTGGCGAGCAAGAGGCAGCAGCAGCACACAGGATGCAGTATCAGCAATCCTCCCTTTTCCTTTAATCCCATCCAGGCTAAAAACCTTTTAGGTGATGCCACCCACATCCAGGGTGGGGTTTCCATTGTCCACACCCAGAATTATGCTAAACCAAAAACTGGGCTAATTTAGTTACCACATCTTTAATCCATATTCACACACCCTAGATCCAGCTCCCTCTGAAAAGCTCCACCTAGAGTGCATGAGGCTTTGGGGGAACATCTAGATACAACCCATAATAGCCCTCCTGTCAAAAATAATATGGCTTGCAGGTGCATGAATTTATTTGTGTGTCTTCTATTCCATTGATTTACATTTCTGGTTTTGTGCCAGTACCATGTTTTTGGGTTTTGTTTTCTTTTCTTGGTACTATGGCATTTGGTATTAGTGATGCCTCCAGTACTGCTCTTTTGATTAGGGCTGCTTTGGCTACTCTGGGTCTTTTCTGATTAGAAATGAAATCTAGAATTGCTTTTGCTATTCCTGCAAATATCTTTTGTATTTTGGGTTTTTTTTTTTTGGGGACAGGGTCTCACTATATAGTTGAATCTGACCTGGAATTCACGATGTAGCCCAGGCTGGTCTTGAACTCAAAGCGATCCTCCCGCCTTAGCCTCCCCAGTGCTGGGATTATAGGAGTGTGCTACCACGCCCGGCATATCTTTTGTATTTTGATAGGGATTAAATTAAATCTATAGATTTGTTTTATTAATGTGGCCATTTAAAAAATATCAATTCTAGTAATCTAAGTACAAGGTATGCCTTTCCATTTGCTACTAATGTTCTCAATATCTTTCTTCATTATAGAGATGTAATTTTCATTATAGAGCTCTTTAACCTCCTTGGTTAGGTTTATTCCTAGTTAGTAATTTTTTTTGCAGCTATTATGAATGGAATTGTTTTCTTGATTTCATTCTTGGTGGATTCATTATTGGTATATAGGAATAAAATTGATTTTTTTGGTGTTGATTTTGTACCTGCCACTTTGCTGCATGTGGTTTTCAGATCTCAAGGACTTCTGCTGGAGGTTTTTTTTTTGGATTTTCTACATAAGGCATTTTATAATCATCTACAAATACAGACAATTTGACCAACTTTGTGTATCTTCTTGGATCACTGTAGTTAGGTCATATGTGTCTAGGAATTTATGCATTTCTTTCAAATTCTCCAGTTTGTTGGAGTATAAATTCTGTAAATGATTACTGATGTTCCTCTGGATTTCAATGTTTATTATAATTTTGCATTTTTCATTTCTAATTTTATTAGTTTTGGCAGCTTTTTTTCTTTTGGTAGGTTTGGCTATGGTTTTAACAATCTTGTATATCTTTTTTTTTGGTGGGAGGTGTACCGGGGATTGAACTCGGGTCCTTGCGCTTGCAAGGCAGGCCACCGAACCGCAGAGCTAAATCCCTGGCCCAATCTTGTATATCTTATCAAAGAACCAATTATAAGTTTTTGAACCTTGTGTTTTTTGCTTTAGTTTCAATTTCATTCATTTTCACCTGGGTATTTATAATTTATTTTCTTCTACTTGTTTTGGGTTTGGTTTGTTCTTGCTTTTCTAGGACCTTGAGATGCACTATTTTGTTATTTATTTGAATTGACCCTTTTCCTAGTGTAGTCACTCATAGCTATGTAGCTGCCTCTTGAAATAGCTTTCATTATGTGCCACAGAATCTGATATGTAATGTCCCCTTAGAATTTATTCTAAGAATTTTTAATTTCTTCCCTGATTTTTTCAGTGATCCAATGGTTCTTTGAGTGTGATTCAGTCTCCACATGTTGGTTTAGTTTCTGTGATCATCCCTTCCTTCTCTCTAGCCACTGGCACACTTGATTCTAGTTATGGTGCACTTCTCTCAGTATATCTGTGGTCTATGACTTTAGTAGCAGCTGGGAATCAGGAAAGGGAAAGCCCCAGCTAGAAGCAATGTGGCATTCTCGCTCCAACCTCCAATGCTCAAGCAACTCAGCTGCCATGGTTCTTTAGATTTCTCTCGGGGCTTGTGCTTCCCTCATCATACATACTGTCTTAGATGAGTGTGTTAAAGTGACCTGTGAATGCTGTCTCATCCAGATCATCATGATGGAACCAATCCTTCTATGTCTTTTAAGACTTAAGACATATATACAAGGTCTTCTGCAGACATCTGTCTCCTTAGGCAGAACTGCAGAGCACTGGGACACACCAAAAATACTAATTCACATATATGGAAGTTTTTTTTGAGAGAGGATGTGTGCATGTAATGTGTGCATGGTGGAGGTTTTGATTGTATGCATGCATGTGCATGCCCATGACTGAGTGGTTGATTCCTGGGTCTGGCAAGATGATGGAGAATGAAAATGATGCAATGGTGATTTGACAGATGTCAAAGAATAGGGGAAAGTCAACATGAAATTTATATACAATTTACTTGTTTAATGGCATCAAGATAGAATAATCCTTTGAATCAATTTAGTAATAGCTAAAGTTAAAGCCTTCAAATGAGAGCTGTCACACTCATTATCCCACCTGTAAGACTTTCTCCACCCTAGACAGTGCTGTCATGGGCATTGACTATGATTGTTTCCAAGGCTATTTATCTTTCCACTCATCATTTTTTTCCTGTAACTATGCTAATATGATTTTAATCTCTTTAGAAATAAACAGACTCTTTGGACATGTCTTTTCTAATTTTATTGTTTTGCAATATTCTCTGATTTTATAGTGTTGTATCCCTGCCTTCATTAATATCCACTGGAAACTTTTTACATCTTGGAGATTTCACCAAGGCTTCCACATCTGTATGCATTAACGTGAGGAGCTCTTTCCCATTATGCCTTCAGATCACAAGTATAAGGACTGAATAAACCAACAGTCATTTGTCATATAAATCCCAAAAGGTATGGACATGCTGCCAACTTTGAGTTATCTGTAACATTACAGATCTGAGACATGCTAACCAGTGACTCACATATAACAAAGGCATATTGAATACTTTTTAAACTATCAAAACCAGATACACATTAGTTTAGGTATAGTTATTATCCAGTTTATCAATTAAGATACTGATAGAGTCAGTGACATGTTGATGTACTGCAGCATACAAACAACAGAAGCAAGATTTTTACGTAAGCAGTCTTTCTCCAAATGCCAGTCTCATATTCTGTAGCACACTGCTTCCACTCAATGGATAAAATAGGAGAGATGCTCAAATTCTATTACTTTGGAGAAATCAGTTTGGCACAATGTAAAGGGCACAGAAAAATTAATAATAATTTTCTAACTTTTGTGAGCATAAAGGAGACAAAATATGTTTAATGTCTGGAATTTATATAGATGCCTAATGAATGATAAATGTGGTATACAGAAAAAAATGGTCCCTTTCTATTACTTAAAATGTGGAAATAATGTGATCAGAGGAAAATGAACTGCCAGACTATCTTGTGACTATCTTCCCAGACCCCATTCTATGTGTCTAGGTAAGAGTTTCCTCTGAAGAATGGTTTCCTGTCAAACATTCTAGATAAAATTGGGCGTTAGAATCTAAATTGAATACACTCTGCAACTCCCTTTCTTTGACTGAGATAAAAGAATAGTTTGCTAACAATGGGGGGGGTGTTGTTCACATGTTTGGCTAATTCTGAGGTGCAAACGACTCAGAAAAGTCTGGTGGTGGGGATGGTGATCCGTCCCTTGTCATTTCAAGGCAAGCTGAGTGCAAGGCAGGAAACTAGAACAGTAAGGGCTTTTAGAAAACTTGAGGTCAATGCTCAGCTGTAGGACATTGGGTTTGTGTTACATTTCTCTCCTATGGTCCAAGAAATTAATTAAAATTTCATTAAGTATTATAGTCTGGTTTCTTCTGTGTGGTGGGATATCAGGAAAAGTAGCATGTTCATGCCTGGAGTAAAGAGATAGAAGTAAGAGAGCTGGATCGCCTCCACTGGTCCCTGAGTGCTGATAGCTGAAGCAATTACCTGCCTGGTACCAAAATGCCAAGAGGAAAAAACATCATAAGGGTCAGTGACAGAGGTCTGGTGCTGTGGCAGTAGGACAAGAAATCCAGAGCACACAGAAGGATTCCAGGGAAGTTTTCCATATTACAGGGAAAACACAGCATAACCACTTCCAGAAAATGTGATTCATCAAATTCAGTTATTAACAGGACAACGCAGCTCACTGATCAGGAGAATAGCTTTTGTTTTCTTGTTTTTTTCATTTTAATAAGGAAGGAATTACCATCATTATAGAACAAATTTTGTACAGAGACTAAAACCTGCTTAGCCTTTTAGTTTGGTATCCTTAATCTAACTGATAGATCATGAAAGAAGAGATGAGGTTCTTTTATAAATAAAGAGTAGAATTTAGGGTGTTCAGGGTAGCCAGGATCTATGCTACCCAGGATTTCCTTAAAGGTCACAGGCTGTGAAGACAAACAGCTGAGTGGTTTGACTTTCAACTGTAGAAAGGAATTAATGGTAGCACTTACACAAAAATATTTAGCTGAATTTGATGTGGTAAAAGAACCACTCTTATACACTATCAGTACTGTGTAGAGATCTAGTCTTTCTGGAAATCAGATTGTGCCAAAGATTAAATATATAGGACCACCAAATCAATAGTGTCTCTTCAATAATATTTGCAGAAGGCAATAAATTCACACGAGTTCATATACTGTCATGAACACACAAGTAAAAGACTGTTCACTTACTTATTGTGATTAACATACAAAAAAGTTGTACATCTACATTAAATCTTTATAAATTCCCAGCAACATTTAATAAGATTAGTATTTTTTTAAAAAGGTCATTTTCATCCTTTCCTAGGAAAGCATGGTTTCTCCCGAGGTTAGTCTTGAGTTGATCTTCTAGGGTCCTGGACAGAGCTCCTGAAAGGCCTGTGGAAGATGTTCTATCTAGGAGTAAAAGGATCATGGGGTGAGGACCTTGGTCTCTAAGGTGTTGAGGTCTCTTGCATGCCAGCATACACAGCCTTCAGCCAGCACCCCCTGCGTTCCATTGCTACATCAGCACTTGCAAGCTTACTATGACCCTTTTGGGGAAATGTCCTTCCTAGAAAATTTACTTAGAGAGGTTTGCATGGGCTCAACTGCTCCTGTATAGCATTCTCCATGCTTCCCTATCTCCCTCTTCACAAGAATACATACATTTCTGGGAAAACTCCTACTTTCTCCCTTTTCTTGTTTCTGTCTCTCTCATCTTTTTCTATCCTCTTTACCTCTTCTTTGTCAGCCTCTTCTCCTGAGATGATACAAGTTTCTGAGAGAAACTGGACGTCCAGCATCTCCATCTCTGCCACCATGCTGCATACAAAGTGATTGAAGAGGGAAATGAAAGTTAGATTTAAACAAAATAAAGGGGAAAAAGGAGAGAAGGAGCTGAGGAGAAAAGAGAAGAGGAAGAGGGAAAAGGATAGGAGGAGAGAAAGGAAGAAAGGAAAAATAAGAGGGGAAAAGGGTAGGGAGACACTGAAGAATAGGGTAAGGAGAGGGAGAGCAGAAAGGTGTGTGAGGCAGGGTAAAGGCAGAAAAGACAGAGTATTACGAGGCAGAAGAGAAACAGCAGCAAAAGATGAAAGAGAGAAGAGGACAGGACAGATTTAGTGCAGAGGAGGAAGGCAAAATGGAAAAGCAATAATAAAAAGGAGTTTGGAAGTGGGAAGGGGAGGAGGATATGAAAGGAGAAAAGGAAGAGTAAAAGAAAAGTGGAGAAAGAGAGAAGGTATGGATGAAAGTGTGGGAGGATTTATGTGATTTCAGATATAACTTTCCCAGGAATAGGCTGGACCCAACTCCTCCCTGCTTCTTCCCCCAGGATATTCTCTGCCTACCTCTGTCGCTTGTGCTGCAGTTGTTGGCGTTGCTCAGCAGCTGCCTCCAGAAATTTCTTCACCTTCCTGTTCTCCTCCTCAAATTTCTCCCTGAAAGGTTTTGAGGTAATTGGTCCATTCCCCACCTCCTCCCTTCAGCTTCCTTACATTCTACTGTGGAAAAAGAGCTTTTCACTGAGTGCACAGTAGACCTTTCCATAGGACAACTGGCTCAGTTGACTATGCAGATCTTCTTGCTTCGTCTGTAGTATCTTCTCTGTGGAAGTAAGCAAGGCAGGGTAGGGACCTCTTACCTCTGAGCTTCACTGTCCTTTCTATTGCATTGCATCAGGAAGCTCCTCAGTGTCTCTATATGGGAAGGAACCAAGAGAGCCCTGTGAGAGCTCATAGCATGAAATGAAGTTACACACATTATGAGCTGAAAGATGCTAAACTAATTTAAAAGGATCCTGATTCTTGCCCCCATGTCCCATTTCCAGAGTCCTTAGCACAAACTGGGCTTCTAGAGGACAAAACAGTGTCTATTGATCCTGTTGGCCTTGGCACATAGCAAGGAATCTGGAACAATTGCCATATATTTACATGAGTGGAACAGAATCTTCAGATTCCAGAACAGATTGTGTGTATGTGTTGCTGTTTCTGTCCTCCATAGCCTGGCACAGAACAAAAACTTAAAAATGCCTATTAAAAATGAGCACTTTGTTCTGGGATCATTTACCCTGACCAGTAAGACACTGGGTTTTACACATGACAAACACAGATACAAATACATGGCAAAGGTGGGCTTCTAAAAAACATCCAGGGTGCTCATGTTCTTGGCCTCTCCCATTGGATGATTACTTTTTCCTCCCAGAAGTGGTGGACAGATATGCGGATATACAGTGGGATGAGTAAATGATTAGATAGATACATAATGGGTGTTATGAAGATATGGTTGGATAATGAACTGATGGTCAGACAGTTGGCTAGATGAAGAAATTGATGAGGAAAAACGATGCATCGATGAATAAATGGTGGATGACTTGTGAATTTATTGATGGTTGGATGCATGATAAAGTGTGAATGAACTGAGATACAGGGGTAGACAGGACAACAATAAAATGGATAAATGGCTGGCTAGATGGATCAATGTTGTTAGTTCTTGGTTAGATGAATGCATGAGGAGATGGATGGATTGCTGGTTAGCTGGAGTGAAGAGGATCAGAAGAGTCGATGCATTGGATAGATGGAATAGATATAGGAGGCTGGGTAGATAGATGGTTAGTAGGATGACTGCACGGATGTACAGATGGTTAATTGAATTGGATACTGCTGCTTAGTTTCTGCTTGGCTTTTAAGTCTATGTGGATTCTTAGGCATTTTCTCCATTTCATAACCTGGTTTCCTCTTGCTATTTTCCTCAGGGAGTCTTGGCTAAAAAATAATAATCCTTCATCCTGGTAGGAATTAATTCAATTTAATTCATTCTACCCACATTTATTACATGAATACATTAGATATCAGACCTTGGGTTTGAGTTGGTAAAAACCCAGTAAAATAAAAAGAAGGTATTTATTGTCATAAGGGAATCAATAGACTAGCAGGGGGATTAAATACCATGCAATTAATTATGCTCTTATTTACAAAAATTACTATCGTAATGAGACTATAATTAATGAGTAGAATGTTTCAGTCAATGGCAAATTCAAAAGCTTTGAAATGTTCCTAACAAATGTCTGGGAATTATGAGAAGGCTAGCATAACCGAAGTGGTCTTAGTCAAGAGAAGTGCTAAAAGGGGGCATGGAGAAATGCAGAGGTGAAGGGGACAGGTAACATTTAGTCTGCAGGACAGGCTATCCTGACAGGATATCTGTATTTACTATAAGTGAAATGGGAAATAGAGAGGGTGCCTGTTATAGAATGAATGTATGGATGTGGCTTAATTTTGGTTTCAACAAGATTCATCTATAGGGCGGAGTCATTCTTGAAGTGGCTACTGCTGAAGCAAAGAAAGACAGCACAGCTATTAAATACAGTACCTAGCCTTTTCCTCATGATGTCCTCCAGATGCAGCTGCTCTAGATTCACTGGAAAAAAACAAAAACAGTGACAGTTTTAGACCTCAAGGACCACACACTGACCTCCTTCTACAACTTCAATTTCAAGGTAGGGACTTCTGTGATGTCACACAAAAAAATCTTGCAGAGATCCAGGAGGGGCCTGAGTATCTTCCTTTCATTCCATTTGTTTTGCTATTCACTCTGAAACCAGCCTTCTCCTCTGTGTGCGCATGGTCCCTGTTAGTTCTAAAGAATTACAGCATTTAGAAAATAAATTGTGAATAAGATGCAGAATGAACTTGGTTTTATACAGACCTTACACTGCATTGGACAGATATAATAACAAAGACA
>NW_022900951.1:44878310-44881618 GCF_012274545.1 Fukomys damarensis | reverse complement strand
TATCAATTCAGGTGGGGAGGAGGACTATAATTTAAAAAAATAAAGCAATGAAAAGGTACTCTGGGTGACTAGGTTGGAGGCAACAGGTGCTATCTTCTAGACTGGAACATAAACAGTTAAGGCTTGAGCTGAGAATGGAATTTTTAGAGGCAATAAGATACGATGTAGAACATATAAAGGTAAGAGAAAGTGAGAATGTAAAGTAATACAACCATCATGGAAATCAGCATGAAAAGTCCTCAAAAAACTAACACTATATATTTCATTCAACGTATGGTAGCTATTTCCCTTCTACATATCTTCCTGAAAGACTTAAAGACATCATTATGACGATACATGCATACCCATCTTTATAGGAGCACAAATCCTAATATCTAAATCTTGGAAGCAGCCTATATGTCCACCAACAGATGAATGGAAAAAAGAAAATGTGGTGTTTACACACATTTGGCTTTATGGAGCCATAAAGAAGGATAAACTTGAGTCATCTGTGGGAAAATGGATGCACCTTGAGACCATAATGCCAAGTGAAATAAGACACACAAGCCTAAATATCACATGGTTTCTCTTATATGAGAAATCCTAAATATAAATAAAGAACAAAATAAAAGACAGATAATAGGAAGTAGGTAAATAGATTTTTTCCAAATGGGAAGAGGACTAAGAGATGGAGGAAGTAGGGAAGGAAGGGAGAGGAGGGGATGGAAAACATTGACATATAGGGCCAGAGATTTAGCTTAGTGGTACTGTGCCTGCCTCATAAGCACAAGGTTCAATCCCTGGAACCAAAAAAAAAAAACACCCACACACACACACACACACAATAACCCCCAAACAAACAAAAAACATACTGAGGTGTGTTATGTACATGTACCAACTTCCCACGAGGAATGCCATCATTATATACTGCAAACATGAACTAATAAAAAAACAAAAATCATATTGAGTCCATACTCTTAAGCGAAATAAATAAGAAACACATGTGTAAATACCGAATAGTTTCTCTGGTAAAAAAATATAATAGTACATAAGATCCTAATGACATAATTGACAGTGTGAGATAGGAAGAAAGGGGCTAAAGGTGTAGGGAAAGTGGGAAGGGTAGGGGAAAGATAATAAGGGAAAAGAAAAAAATATGACAAAATGAAAGAATGGAAATAAAGTGTTTGTAAATGGGGAAGTTCCTCCTAACTATCCATGTTAGTAAACCAGGCTCAATTCAGGGGCAAATAATCTCCTTGATTACTGAATAAAAATGGATCAATTGGTATTTTCATGAGTGAAATCTAGGATTAAAAGAACAAAGTAGTGCTACTAAGCAGAATTTACCAAAAACTGCTTCTAGGTAAATTAGAAATAATAAGTAGTCACATACATGATCCATATAAGAATAATAATTTAGTTTCCTGGGCAGCAGGGTGGTTAAAGAAAGAAAAAGATAAAAATGGAACATAACAGGGAAGGAAAGAAGGGGTGAAGGGAGGGCAGGGGTACGGGGGAAAAATGAGAACCAAGACCCGTCGTAAAGGTACAAGATCCCAATGATGAATGTAACTGTACTGTATACCTAAAATGTACCAATAAACTCAATGATGATTAAAAAAACTGAGGAAAAAAATTAAAAGAGGACTATAGCAGAGAGAAACAGTAATAAAAGTTCTAAGGGTGGAGTATGCTCTGCGACTGTTTTATTGTCATCAAAATGGGAGCGGGGGTGAGGGGCAGAAATTTAGGCCAAAGAGGTGACAGGGTAGCCAAATGGGCCTTGGGGAATATTACCCAGCGTGTACAGAAAGCAGGAGAATTTAAGATTTACCGATATTAAGAGACTTCTCTGTCTTTTTCTCACACCACTTACAAGAATCTAATATCTTCTGTGTGGTCTTCCAGAGAGTATGGGCCTCTATCATCTCTTCTTTGGCTTTTTGCTTCACTGGGCCAAAGAAAAACAGAGTAAGCAACGCACTTGATTCTCTGTTCCTTCTCACAACGTGGCATTTCAGATTATACAAACATCCCCAGACTACACAGATGAAGACACACAGAAGCTTTAAAGGCCAAGCCCCTCTCTCTGAGCTAAACCAGGCAACAAGGTCTCTGAGCTCACATTTTTGAAACTCCTTAACATGGTTAACCAGGTCCTTGATCTGTGGATCCAGGTTTTCTGCTGTAAAGGGGGAAAAAAAAAGATTGAGCTGGAAACAATCATATAAAAACAAGTGAAATTGGGCTAAGTGCTTTCTCTCTACATGCATTATTGATTGTCTGCTATGTTACAAGATGTGCAGGACCGTTGTGGGCTTTAGTTATGGGTGCTAGAATAAAAACAATGAACAGAGAAGCAGAACACAATATTTGACATCATGTTAGGAGGTGCTGAGTATATTGTAAAAAGAAAGAAAGAAAACAATAAAAGACATAGGGAGATAGAATAAAACAGTGGAAGGTGCTTCCTTAAGTACAAAAAGAACTTTCTAGCCCCAAGTAAGGAAGACGAGCAAATCTATAGCTTTCAAGGAGTGGAAGGTGTGGGGACCTTTCCAGATAGAGGGAATAGGAAAGGGAGAACCAGATGTAGGGAGTACACTGTATTTCAGGAACAGGGAGGATTCCCAATGAATAAGTAGAGGGTATGATATGAAATGGAATGAAGGGAAATTGGGTAGAGCCTTGTAGTCCAAATTGAGAGCTTCTGGATTTTACCCTGGGTATTGTTAAAAGCCAAGAGAGATCTCACTGTATTTTCACCTTATTAAGATCCCTGGTGCATGTTGTGGGGGAAAGCATGGATTGTGACTACAGGATTGGCCTCATCATACAAAAAATAATGCTACCTCCTTGCATATTTAATGGTAGCTTGAAAGACCCTAGTGAAGGGTAATATACTTCCTCTTTCAGGATTTTTCTACAGTCTCTTCTAGCTTAAACTTTTAACAGCTTTTCAGGTTTCAGTGATGTGAACTGAGAAGCACTGTACTCTTTGGCTCTATGATCATCCATACAAAGCTGTGTTACTAACCTTGATGAAAAACATCCTAACTGTCTCTGGGCCAAGAGGTCAATTCCCCAAGAACCTCTGGGCATCAAGCACCCAGTTCTTGCTGTCAGTCAGGGTTCTATTCATAATATAAAGAACTTAACAATTTCACTTCTAGGATAGTAGTTTACAAAGCATGAGGATATACAGAAACTCTTTGTCACCATCTCTTTAAAATGGACTCAAGGATTTACAATGTTCATTTGAGTTCATTTCTGAGGCTGGACATTTGATTACCTCCAGAGCAGGAGCTGAAAACATATATATATAT